>NC_056589.1:3153087-3245587 GCF_018340385.1 Cyprinus carpio | reverse complement strand
GTCTTTGCTGTCTGAGCTAATTTAATTGTGTATGAGACTGAAGTTAAGTGAGGTATAGTGATGCTTTTTTACGGTACATGCTTTTTGCAGAAGGTAAGAAGGATGAGTTCATGGCCGTTAATCGACACGCCCATGGAAACATGATCAACACTTGACAAGACTCAAATCAAGTCAATGTGAAATCAGAACTGGCCATATTTACTTTATTAATGCATGTTTCTGGTCTTTTTGTGAACGATTCATCAGTGCATGTTATTCTAAAAAAAATAGTTACTCAGTCCTTGTTTTAGGCTGCTGTTGTAATGCTGGCTTTTTAAAATCTTGCCAATAGTTAATGCATTAACTGAATGCAGATTAACAATAAAGGTTACTGAAATGAAGATAGATTGGAAAAATAAGCATTACTCTTGGGATACATCAAGACGCTCTCATGGGTGAATCCGATGTTCAACTTCCACGTCCCCACATAAAATGTAACGTCTGCTTTTCACGATCAAACCCAGAGAGAAATGTTATTGCTCATAGGCTACTCTTTCACAGCTCTTGAGGTTTAATAGAGTTCTCAGACAATGTTGATACTAGTTATGTTATAGGTTACGTTACATTATGTAAATGCTGTAATGTTTATGCTGTCACAACATGTTTGTTTTGTTAATGTTACAGTATGTTGTTAATGTTATAATAGTATGTCTATGTTGTTATAGTATGTTATTACAGTATATTATATGCTTATATTGTGTTAATGTTATGTTCATGTTACGTAACAGTATGATACATTAATGTTAAAGTATGTTCTGTTATGTTGGTGTTGCAAAGTTACATGTTTATGTTATGTGATATTCATGTTATGTTACAGTATATGTTGTTTATGTTCTGTTACATTATATGTTATGGTAATGTTATGTCTCTGTTATGTTACATGTTGTGCTATGGTAATGTTATGTTACATTATGTTATATATTATGTAATTGTAATGAAATGTAATGTTACATTATGTTACATGTGCTATGGTAATGTTATGTTACATTATTTTACATGTTGTGCTATGGGAATGTTATGTTACATTATGTTATATATTATGTAATTGTAATGAAATGTTATGTCATGTTACATTATGTTACATGTTATGCTATTGTAATGATATGATACGTTATGTTATGTTTATGTTATGTCACAATATGTTATATCATCTTGAATGGTCATGTTATGTTTGTTCCATTATTTTAAGATTTTAGGTCAATGTACTGTTATGTGTTAATGCTGTAATGTCACAGTAGGCTATGTTTATTTTATGCTCTGCTACAGTATGTTATTTATTATTATACGTTAAAATATAGTTATTTATAATTTATTATACATTATATTATATTACAATCTGCTCATGTAAATGCTGTTACAGGTATGTGCTCATGTAAGATCACTGGGGTTCTTTTTCTCCAGAGAGTAATATCTGAGAAACAGGAGGCTTCAGTAAACGTCTTATTTTGCTGTTTGCTTATAGTCTGAGACCTCAAAACAACTGAGACATTAAAAAGATCCTCATTTATGATTTTTCTGAACTATGTGAGCCCACAAATAAAATCAATATCTCATTGACTTGCCTGAACACTCAGAAATACGTCATCTCACTGAAGTAATATGGATTGCATTTGATTTATGTTGACTGTCAAATCACCGTCAGCATATTGTGACATACTTTGTATGTTTATGCAAAAAAATATGAAAGCGTGTATATGTGAATTTATCTGTACTAAGCCACCCGTTTCTGAATCTGTCTGTGAGCATTTGTCCGTATGTTTATTTGTATGTATGAGGGAGGATGCGTGTTTTGCATGCTGATCTTCTTTAAATAGCCCTGATTTTAATCTCCAGACAGAGCTTTCTTGACAGCTCCAACCTGTTTGCCTCTCCTGCCACCTTCTTTATTTAACTCTCTTTCTCCCTATCTCTCTTTCTCACTTTTTTTCTCTATTCCTCTCTCTCTCTTTCTGGTATTCTGACCGATGCTCTCTGGCCCCTAAAGCCGTTGTCTCTTCTGCTTTGCATCTGCATCTGAAAAGCTCAGTGAATTTACAGTGTTTACTGTCAGCTCCTCTCTCTCTCTCTCTCTTCCCACATGCTTCCTGCTCACACTCATCTTTCTTTAGCTCTCTCTCTGTTTGCCACATGCTTTTTCATTTTTCACGCCATTCCTTTCCGTCTGGTGACACTGTCGTTATTCTCATTATGATCTCTGTGCTGCCGTGGTCTTAGATTACTGGAGAGAGAGTGACCGCCAAGGCACAAAAATAAATAAATAAATAAATAAATATATATATATATATAAAGATGAATTTACATTAAACCCAAACGCAGAGAGGAGAAACGCATGACTGATTCGTACAGGGTTTGCTCTCATGTTGTTCTGAGAAGGAAGGCCAAGAGAGAAATCTTTACGCTCAGCATGCGCTTGAACAAACTCAACATGTATTTTATGTTTGTTTAGATGAATATGAATGCTTCTGTATGTGTGTGTGTGAGTGAGGGAGAATGAGCGTGTGTACCTATGATTCTGCGACATCCTACAGCGCCCCGAGAGCAGAGATCAGAGGTGAGACTCTTTCACACGCCGCGTGCGTACAAACACTGTCAACAGTACTGTAGGTGCCGAGATTCTGCAGAACGCAAGACATGAAACTGAAGAAGCTCTTGAAGAAACAGCTGCTCTCACCTCAGCAGACGCAGAGTAAAGCATGACTGAGAGACTGTGAGTCACTCTCACCTGCCTCAGGCCTAATTCAGCTCATACTAGCTGAGCAGCCCACAAACGAGCTATTTACTCAGAGGTAAACATCTTTCACACACAGGAAGTGCTTCGTCACCACTGCAAAATATCCTGAATCAACCAGCTTTAAAGAAAGAGTCTCTGTATGCTGACTTACTAGTCTCTGATATGGAATAGCGAATGATAGTTACCATATATGCATTATAAAACAAATAGTTCTGGTCTAGTAATTTTGTTTTTATTATTATTAAATTAATTATTTTAGTACTTCATGTTAAACTAAATGGAATGATACATGTTGCCATGGGAGCTAGCTGAAATTTGAGTTTTTATTTATTTATTTATTTATTTATTTATTATTTCAGTTTATTTTTATGTTGTGACAATAATAACCCTGCAGCAAGGATGGATTAAATATCAACAAGGCCAGTAAATATATATATCTTTTTTTTTTTAAAGAAATATTTAAATGATCACGTTTTCCACAAAAATATTGTGCAGCACAACTGTTTTCAACATTGATAATAATCAGAACTGTTTTCTGAGCAGCAAATCATCATATTAGAATGATTTCTGAAGATCATGTGACACTGAAGACTGGAGTAATGATGCTGAAAATACAGCTGCACATCACAGAAATAAATTACACTTTAACAGATATTCAGATAGAAAACAGCTGTTTTAAATAGCAATAATATTTCACAGTTTTACTGTATCATTTGATCAAATAAATGCAGCCCAGATAAGCAGAAAAGTCTTCTTTCATAAACATTAAAAAATCTTACCATGTACTACATATTTAATAAGTAATTAAAGGCATATTTTGTGCTTCACAACTGTTGACCCAGAATACCATTAAAAATCGATTTTTTGTTTGTATCACTGCTTTTGTAGGCTGGGAGGTAATAAAAACTGATAGGGAGAAATTGTGCGTTATTAAAGCATCCTTTTTAAAGACATCTAGGGCAGGACCCGAAGGGAACATGTGTGCTCACTGCGCAGGCCTGAGTCGTGTGTGTGAAAGCGTTCGGCGCCGATGTTAAAGAAGCCGACCTTTCCTCCACACTCACAGGAATCCGCTCGGAGCACAATCCCCATCCTTACTCAACGGCCTATTCAGAGTTACACACACTCTCACACGCCGCCGCTATTCCCTTTCTGCCGTCATATCTTTTTGAATCATGTAATTCCTCACAATTTGGGCCACCCTGACCATATTCCAGCCATTTCTATTCTGGACCGGTCAGGCATTACCAAAGTGCACGCGCAACATTTCTGTCTCGAAACAGGAATCATGTTTTCCAGACAAGAGAGTGGCTGCATTGGTTTTAGTAATGGACGAGGTTCATAATGATGGACCACACACACAATTTGACATAATTCAGCTGTGCAGGCCTTCGAATATTTGCCTGTTAGTGATGTGATCACAAAAAAAACAAAAACAACACATGAAATCATTAGTCTGCAATGTTCCCTGCAGCAGAGGTTGTTAGATTGTCTCCCTTCAAGCATTGTTCATTAGCCTGTTAGCTCACATATGATTTTTGTGGGTTTAGCCTTTTGTCAACATGAACAAACGAGCTCTATTACTGTGAGCCTTCCAAGTTACAGTATGCCACTAGATCGACAATCTGCTCTTAACAACAGATGCACAGATGATTTCAACTACCCAGGCTCCACCTACGTTTCTGCAAAACTAAAAAAAAAAAAAAAAAGAAAAAAAAAAGTACCTACATGTACAAATCGCTGCAGTTTCCAGTTGAAATGAACACTAGAGGCAATAAAACTCAGACCTTTTTTCCTTTTCACACAAAAAAATGTTTCCATTAAGAAAGCTGAATTTTTGCTCAGTTCCTTTCACAATATTTTATGACTTCAAAATGATTTTAACATGCTTGAAAATTGATACTTTTGAATGTTAGCGTCACATAAACTGCTTCGTGTGTGGGTTTTCTAACTCGGTAGGTTTGCTCTGTAGCGCACCCGATGCAGCAGTGCACTTGTGAAGTGAAGCTTCAGTACAGTACTTGTGAAGTTAAAATAGCACAGCTGCATCACCAGATGCATATTTATATCACTTTTACATTCATTACACACTATTGCGTAGGTTTAGGGTTGGGTTTGGTGTAGGAGGTTTGTTATTTTCCAACACAAGAGAGCATTAACCTATTAGCAAAACTCCCCGGACATGTGAATTCTGAACTGCTGAGATACAAAACTGAATAACATTATAAAAATGTGGCTATGGTCACGTATTGAACGCACATTTTAGCATGCCACATTTCACTTTGAAACGGCCACGACACGTGCAGTGAGGTACAAAATATCTGTGTTGCGAAACACAATGAGTCTGCATTATAACTCTATGAATAAAGAACTTTTAAAAATCCTAATGGGAATAATAATAATAATTATTATTATAATAATAATAAAATCATAATTAAAAAAAAAAAAAAAAACCTTCCAGAATCAAGGTTGAAAAAGTTTCACTCTATAACCTCTTAGCAAAACACCCTTGCAACCTCTTCTAGAATTGTTGCATTAGCATTATACCAAGAAAAGCACATCTAGCTGTATTTCTTAATCTGCTAAAACTTTTGTCATTGATGGCCATGAGCAAGACATCTGAAACTTTTCTACTAACATCCAGCAGAGTGGCTTTCCTCTCTCTGACATTCACCAAACATTAATGAAAATAGATTGAAGCTCCCCTTAATTTCTAACCAAAAAAAAAAACTCTGCAGCTGCTGTATTTACAGAGCTCTCGAAAACTCAGATCTGTTCACATTTTACTGCCTTGCACAGAATCATTATGTGTTCAAAGGAACATTTGTGAAAGATCTCAAATGATAATCCATCTGTCTTTGTGTGGTTGTGTCACAGAGACACTCCCTGCCATCTCAATGCTTCACTGTGTTAGCTTTGCACTAAACAAAGCACTTAGTGCTGAGGCTTGAAGTTCAGTTTTGGTCTCATCCAGCCATAGACTACTCTTAAAAATTGGCGAGTCTCGTGAGCCTTGGACAGACTAGATGTGATATGAGATTTCTCAGCAAAAAGGGTCCCTTCATGATCCCCTTTCACAGCTACAGTAGGTATAGAAAAGAATCACCCCCTATAAATAATCACATTGGACACAGCTTTTGTTTTATCCAGCTGTATTTACTTATAACATCCAAGTGAAAAAAAACAAAAACAAAAACAGAATCACTGGATATTCTGTATATTCAGAAATATTCCCAATGCTTCCTAAGCTTCCTAATGATCACATGTGCATTTTTCCTGAAATCACAGACATGTATTTAGTAATCCTGGCTGAAATCAGAGACGTTACTAATTGAAATTCACAACATTGTCACTTAAATGAATGTTAATTAAATTTGGAGAATATTAAACTCACATCAGACTCTCTGACAATCAGTTATTTTTCACTTAAGACAATCGGTCATATCTTCATGGATGCTTACTGATTATTGT
Source organism: Cyprinus carpio (assembly GCF_018340385.1). Classification (NCBI taxonomy): domain Eukaryota; kingdom Metazoa; phylum Chordata; class Actinopteri; order Cypriniformes; family Cyprinidae; genus Cyprinus; species Cyprinus carpio. Next base: position 3,239,346 of record NC_056589.1, on the reverse strand, counting down.
ACACTCTCGCTTAGAACAAAACCAACCATTATCAAAATCTATATCCAATCATATTTTATTTATTTAATTTTTGGAATCACTTACTTGCTCTGAACAAAACCCACCAATAGTTAAATCTCTCGCTTTAACAAAACTGAAAAAAATATAAATATAAATATCATACTTTAGCAAAACTGAACAACTGTTCAGTCTATAAGAGAGCAAAAATGACCAACATTCAAATATCTTACAATAACAAAACTGACCAATATTTAATTCTCCAACTAGAACAAAAGCGTCTGACATGTAAATGTCTTAATGCAACAAAACTAACCAATATTTAAAATGTCTTCAATCAATCAATCAATCAATCAATCAATCAATCAATCAATCAATCAATCAATCTGTTAATAGAACAAAACCAACCAATATTGAAATGCCTTAATGATAAATAGATAGATAGATAAATAAATAAATAAATAAATAAATAAATAAATAAATAAATCTGTTAATATAACAAAACTGACCAATATTTGAATGTCTTAATGATAAATGAATGAATGAATGAATGAATCTGTTAATATAAAAACCGACCAATATTTCAATGTCTTAATGAAACAAAACTACAGTAAGCAATATTTAATTGTCTTACTAGAACAACTTACCAATTTAAAATGTCTTAATCTAACAAAACGACCGACTTTTAAATCTCTTATAATTGAACAAAACCAACCATTATCTAAATCTTCTAACAGAGCAGAACCAACCAACATTCAAATCTCTTAATCAAAGAAAGCTGACTAATATAGAATCGACTAATATTTACATTTCTGTGGCACTGATATATATGTGCTAGACAACACTATAAATACAATACAACCAGATCTGATTCGAAGGATCCCTTGTATCATCATCATATATGGCCCTAAAGCTTGCTCTGTGATAAAACACTAATGCATTACAGAGCATGACTTTCTGTGAAGCAGCTATGAAATTATGCATATTGTAAAGAGTGTGATACAAATAAATTTGATTTGACTTGACATGACATGTATTAAATACAGACAGGTGGGTTTCAAATAATTACTAAGAAGGAAGTTCAAGGAGAACAGTTCATCTAGTGTGGGTGGATATACAGTATGCACATCTATCATTTTCTGTTGTTCACCTGTAATTACTTGAGGGAAATATCTGTATTTTTCACTATTTGAATTCAGTGACATTGCTATGCATTTTAATGCAATATAATGTGAAAAACATCACATAAAATATATTTCACAAACAACACTGTACATTCTTCATTCTGGAGCAACAAGAACATTTGAATCTCATTAATTCTAGGCTCTGATTGGGTGGCTCTTGAACGGCTAAACGTGATTGGCTGTGTGGCAGGGTGGGCGGGGCTGGATTTGAGAGATTTCTAGTGTAAGTCACATCCAGGTGGCTGGTGTTCCTCCAGTGACACGGATGAGGGCTGGAGAAGAGTTCGTGAGCATGAACGTGGATTAATGCATCTAGGCTAAATGAAGGACACGTGTTAGAAGAACATAACGGCTGTAGTTCTCAGGGTGGCATCGCTTACTTTTACACTTCTACAGGTTATGATGGTATTAGCCAGACAGTGGGAATGGATCGGGAACAGAGATGAAGCCTGGACACGCTCCAAATGCTGGGGGGGGGGGGGATGGGTCTAGGCCAGACAGCGGTGAGGTGACCGCTGGACATGTTGCTCCAACACACACACACACACACACACACACACACACACACACACACACACACTCGTGTCACTCGATGAATGATGAAGCACCTGGACGCTCCACTTGTCTCCCGTTTTCTCTCTCTCCTTCATGAAATCCTGTTAAACCTCAATCTCATATGTGCCAGTTCCACAACTCTTTCTCTGCTCTCTCTCTGGAAGAAATTCTCTGAATCGGAATCAACTGTGTCCTCTGATTATTCTGGTTCAGTGGATGATTCACTGAATGAAAGTGATTTCTTTGTTCAGGGTGTTTGGATGCTGTAACTACTGCAATCTGACATACTTTACAGCCTCACTGCAACACTTTAATTCAGGCACCTGAATCTTTAAAATTCCTGGATGTTTTCCCAGTTATGATGCCGTTCTCCATCATTTAAGGAATAACTGCTGCTATAATCAACAGAAAATGCAAACAAACACATCTTTGGTTTTGGTGGGGGATCACCGTGGAACGTTATTTGTCCCAGCCACCACGAGTTTTGTAAAATAATGCACTAAAGCAATAGATTCTGATTTACTAATTTAAATAACTCATTTACATAGACAATGGTTTTATTTAAATATATGTAAAATATGCAAATAAAATAACATTTCAGTGGATTAGCATCTGGTTGAACTAGATTGCATGTAGTGTTATTTTAGTATTTTTTATAATATAATATAATATAATATAATAATATAATATAATATAATATAATATAATATAATATAATATAATATAATATAATTTATAATAATATAATAATATACTATTCGCATAGCTTTTATTTTTATATTTTCATTTTAATATTCTAGTTTACAATTTCATAAATTATATTTAATTAATTATTATTTATTATAATTTAATATTTTATTTTTTAACACATCTTTATACATTATTATTTACTTCAACTTAATTCATTTTTATGCTTCAACTAAAAAAGAAAAATATAATTTTTTTTTCAGTTTTTCATTGAATATGTATATTTTATTTGATTTGATTTCAGATTCATTTTGATTAACAAAAGTAAAAAAAAAAAACATATACACACACACATATATATACAAACCTATTTATTTCTTTCTTTTTAGTTCATAAATGTAAACTCTGAAAACCAATTCCCTCCCTCATATTGTTCCAAACCTATGTATTTCTTTCTTTTGTTGAAAATAAAATAAAATATTTTGAAGAGAACTAAGCCGGTGGCCATTGAGTTCCATGATATGGAAAAAGTTCTATGGAAGTCAATGGCTACCAGCAACTGTTTGGTCATCGAATATCTTCTTTTGTGTTTAGCAGAAGAAAAAAAAAATATGTACACATGTTTGAATCAACGTGAGGGTGAGTAAAAGATGACAGAAATGTCATTTTTGGGTGAACTGTCCCTGTAACAACACTGATTACACATGCTTAGGGATTAAGATGCAGGTTTTTACGCTGAGTTTTAACATGCAAAAGAGTCACAATTATGTAGTGAATTTGCCCCAGTGACTACATTTCAGTGTATAAAAATATGTAGTTCCAGTCGGAGCAAGCGGTTCACGTAATAGTGTGCGCGCGAGTGATTATTGCATGTGTACGGGGGATTTGAGGTCTTGTACAGCTAGAGATGGATTCCCCAGCGTCCAGATGCAAGCTGAGATCAAAGGCCGCTGTACTGACCATCCATACAACCTGTCAGCACTTCCCCTGTATCTCGCCCCCTGCATCCCTCAAACAGACTCCTATTAAAGTGCACCGCGCTGACGGACTGATGCAGTCATCCGACTACACCACGATGATGGATCTCTACTGAAGTTATGCGATATTACCGATCTGTTTAACTGAATCAGTTTGTTTGGATGGTTCATTTATATCAGAAACTTTCAAAACGATTCTCTTATTCAGTCCCCGCACAGTGTTTAAAAAAAAATATGCAGTTGTTGTTTATATTATATTAGTTATATTAGTTGTTTTGGTAACTATTTACAGTAAGGTTTCATTTATTACCATTAGTCTATACTATATTAGTTAACAGGAAATGACTCTTGTTGACTCTTTGATTAATTATTATTATTTTTTTCTTTTTAAACTGGATTGCATGTAGTATTATTTCAGTATTATTTATGTAATATAATATTATTTATTTATATTTTGAATAAGCTTGTATTTATATATTTCCAGTTTTCATTTTCATTTTAGTGTACATTTTGGTAATTATCATAAGATTTTGTGATTATGATGATGATGATTATTATTATTTCTGTGTAGCTCTAATTTATTTCTAATTTAGTTTTACTCATTTTTAATGCCTTAACTTAAACTTATTTTAATTCAGTTAGTCACCAAGGAAAAATTACTAAGTTGTAGTATATATATATATATATATATATATATATATATATATATATATATATATATATATATATATATATATATTATATATATATATCTTTTATTACTTTTCCTCAGGTAAGAGAAAAATAAAATAAATAAAATAAACAGTTCGTTGTAATTTTTGTATGTTGCTTTGGATAAGAGCTTCTGCTATCGACTATTAGTAATACATTATTAAAATCATATGTTGTATCTGTTAATAATATTTAATGTTCCTGGGTTAGCTGTAATACTGTAACAAATCTTAGTTAATATTCAAGCATTAACCAACTTACTGTAAAGTGTGACTGCTTTAGTGTCTTTAGATTTCATGTTATCATGCAAATTGATTACAAGGGCTCACATAGTCTCTTAATTATGATGCAAATAATAATAATAATAATAATAATAATAATAATAATAATAACAAAATGCTTGATTTAATATCAACATTTTCAACAAAAGGATCCAGATGCATTGCAAGCCAGACTGAAACCCACATTTCTTAGATGACCTCCATGGCTCAATGTCTCAGAAGTGCCAACCACAAGCCACAGCTCTGGTGCTGAATATAGAGATAAATCTGTTTAATTAGTTTCTACACACATCAGGTAGGGTTGTACTCTAACCCGTCCAGACACGGGAACAGATGTGCATGAACATTCATCTTTAGTCCTGTGAATAATTCTGCAATTTGGTATCTGTTTCAGTCGTCCACCGAAGGAGAGGAGGAACAAGACGAAGGGAGGACGAGAGAGGCATGAGGTGTAAAGATGGTCAGAGGAAGAGTAGATGGACGATTTCAGAGAGTCTTGTAATGTATGTCCATTAACACTATCAGAGTCGTCTCATTCCAATGGATCATGCAAATATTAAATCTGTTGAGGAAATGAACATCATAAGATGTTTATTCAAGGATATTATCAGACTGTTTGATTGGAGACTATAGTGAACATGACCAGATTCAGTGTTTACTGTGTGAGAGATTCTAGCTCTTGCCATCCTTGCCGAGGCTTTGCAGCGTCCTGATTAGTATTCTGCAGAGGAGCAGGCCACGGTCTAAATATAGCCAATGAAAACAAGACCAGTAGCATCACACTGCTAGCACTGGAACACTGACTGCTCACCAGTCAGACACAGAACACAGACTCGCTCAGATCCAGACAGACCTCAGCTCAAAATCCAGCTGCAGTTCAGTGCAGAAGGTGATGCATTTCTTTCTATGCTAAATACCTTCTCTTATCCCACATAACATGCAGAGATGACTATAAATAGTCATTTGTAGGCGGATTCAGCTGAAACGTGTGAAAACTGGACCTTTCAAAACATTGCTATGTTCTGTTTAACAGCAAAACTGGCTTGACCAATGGCGTGAGTTTGGGGGCGGGGCTATCTAATTGTTTGGCCAATGACAAATGGTTGGAGGGTTTGGGAGACCATTACCTTTGTATATCAACTAAAAAAAAAAAAACAAAACACTTTCATTTCACAATTTGAAGGAGATTATTTTTTTTTTTCTATGCTAAAACACCTTCTTTGAGGCCACATTAACATGCAGAGATGACTATAAATAGCAATTTGTAGCATATGCAAAACATTGCTTTGCTGCAGCATTATTTGCTGCAGCAAAACTGCCTCAACCAATTATGGGGGTTTTTTTTTGGGGGGGGGGGGGGGCTACCTGTTTGTCTGGCCAATGGGAAACGGGTGCAGGGTTTGGGAGACCATTACTTCTGTGGTTTGCCATTGGTCAGACAAACTGATAGCCCCGCCCCCAAACTCATGCCATTGGCTCAGGCTGTATCAGCTCAAAAAACACTTTCAGTTCAGTAAAGGTGATGATTTTTAAAAAAACACTGCTTTGCTCTATTTGGAAGCAAAACTGTCTCAACCAAAGGCATGAGCTTGGAGGCGGGACTATATGTATGTCTAACCGATAGCAAATGGGTGTAGAGTTCAGGGGATTTTGCCATTTCGAAGCAAGTGTCACAGTAAGTACACATTTCAACTTCACAGTCAATTCAAATTCAACTCTCCAACTATTTCGAAAGCTCTTTAACAGCATTGAAATAATCAAGAGGATAAACAAAAGATGCAATGTTGCAGAAGATTAATCAAAGACAGAAAGACATGCAGTCCTTTTGAGATGCATGATAAGTTTAATATATATTTCATAAACACTCTACATCTCCCCTTTGGCCTTTTTCCTATTCATTAACACTATCTGATGTATGTCCTGTGTGTAACTGCTCAACAAACACATTGTCAGGGTTGTCTGAACATTTAGTCGGCTAGTCGTCTTAAGAAAGCTGAAGAGGCTGTGGTTTAGGGTGTCATCTAGCAGAAACCACTCAGACATGTTTCTTAGGGAGTGTTCGGACGGAACCGAACACACGGGTCTTGAGACATGTAATTAAAAAGTAAACTATATTTGAAATTTGAATGACGTGCTGTCTTTAAAATGCAACAATTATGGCACAACAGTTCATTTGCAATTTTTGTCTCAGGAAGCCACTTATCGAAAAATTTAATAAATATATAAATGAATAAAACTAAAATGCAATAAAAAAAAACAAAAAAATAAAAAAAAAATAAAAAATAAAATAAAAAAATCAAACCAAATGAAATCAAATTAAATTAAACAAAATGAAATGAAATTAATTAAATTAAATTAAATTAAATTAATTAAATTAAATTAAATTAAATTAAATTAAATTAAATTAAATTAAATTAAATTAAATTAAATTAAATTAAATTGCCCAAAGAGCCCTAGATTAAAGTGATGTGGTTTGAACAAATATGAATAAATCTTTTAATTGAACAAAGCCTCTTTCATGACTGTTTTTGTGGATTAAAAAAACATTCATACATACATACATAAATAAAATAAAGATAAAATAAAATAAAAATAAATTGTTTTCATCCATTTTGGAAATGTTATTTATATAAAATTATATTCAACCAATAATATTTTTATTCAAAACTAAAGCACAGCATGTGAAGAAGATACATCTTTAAACTTATCCTCATTAAAGTTCCACTTCTAAAAACATCAAAGCTAAAAAGAAGTCAGGTATAAGCGAACATGATTTTAAAAGAGAAAATCAAAGAACAAACTAACTAGCCGACCTCACTAATCATCTTTACCCATCCGAGTCTAAACCCAGTATTTTAACTAACCCTGTAATGAAGAAGAAATGTTTGAAACGAGCTCCGGTCCTCCAGAGACAGTGAGCAGCGGCCGACCAAATTATACCATACATCAGTGAGGATGGAGAATTTGGATGCATCACTGGACGAGACTATTTGGAATCTGTAAGGTGACCTGAAAGTGGATCAGCCTCACTCCCGTTCCAGACCACCATCATGTGTCTCTCTCTTTCACACAGAACGCATCAGTAACGTCCTCGCATGGCACGGACAGATGCTACCGTGCACACACACACACACACACACACACACACACACACACACACACACACACACACACACACACACACACACACACACACACACACACACACACACACACTCTGAATTACAGCCCCAAAACTCAATATTCCCGTCAGCCGCTGCACAGCACAAAGTAGGGCACAGTTAATCTGTTGAAAAGATGGTAGAGGTGTCCTAGTTTATTTGACACACTGCAGTTACTACACGGCATGCTGCGGAGGTTGAAGGTTTACAGGAAGTGCAGTTTACATAGAGAAAGGTACACAAATACAACAAGAGTTGGATTTTGTTTTAGTTATTCAAAGTACAAACAGAAAATTTCCCTAAGAGACCTAGATCAAAGCAAACAGTCATGAACAAATATGAACAAATCTTGTAGCTCTCTCTTTCTGAGTGTGTTTTCCTGCTTTCAAAGACGGACCAGCACAAATGTTTTATTAGTTGGACCTACTGAACGAATAATGAATGAGTCTGTGTTTTGAGTCTGATTCGGAGCAGCACTGAACGATCCTTTAGTTTGTGAATAAACTCAACAAAAAGGCAAACTGTTAGTGAACAAACAAGGCATCTAACGAAACTTTCATCACAACTGTTTCAGTGCTGAATGAGACATTTTAATTAATTGATAACTGAACTTAAATTTGGACTTCTCAATATTGAATGAACAAGGAATCTTGTTCATGGTTTCAATTCAATTAACTAGAAATCCTCTTTTATGAATGTTGTTTCTATATTAAAAAATAAAATATAATAAAAATAAGATAACATTTTATTTGCATCTCAGTGTTTTAGTGCAGCATTTTTATGTAACATCCCACACTTTGCATTTGAAATGTTGATTGAAACCCTGTTGCTTTTTTAAAAAGAGAAAATCTAGAAGAAGAAGGGAAAAAATGAACTGACTTTGTTCATGACTGAAATGAACAAAATTTATATTAAAATAAAAGTTTATAAAATAAATAAAATCTCTAAATTCATCCCCTTTAAAGCTTTGCAACTAAAAACATCAACACTAAGCACAGGTACAAGGCAAAGATAATTTTAACTGAACTAAATGAGGCATTTAGTTTGTTCATGACTGAACTTATAAAATGTAACATGAGGAATAAGGAATCTTGTTCATATATGAACTGAATCAACTAGAATATCTCTTTCATGAAATAAACTAGGCATCTCATTTACCTATTAAACCATACTAGAAATAAATTTGATTTGCATCTTGGTGTTTTGGTTTTTCATGTGAAATCCCAGAATCTTCGTAAAAAAAAAATATATATATATATATATGTTGACTGAAACTCTACGGTTGCCACAAAGCACAGCAAGCAAAAAAATAAATAAATCCGAGGCATTTGTTAACGGATGAACTGACTGAACTGTGACATTTCACAGTATTTTTAATGAATCGGTAGAGTAAATTATTCAACGACTCACTCGTAACACACAAAAACACAGTCATCGTCGCCACTTTCTGCCGTATCGATGTGAGCGCCGCTGAACGAATCTCTCCAGTGAACCTATTCAAAAGAAACGCTTTCTCTCAAGCATCTTCAGAATCCATGCTTCTTTTTGCTCGGTTGAAGCAGCTGTTCAGAGCGGTTGTGATTCAGCAGGCTCTCTTTTCATCTGCTCTTAAACCAACATCCCATTATCCGGTCCACAGTATCCGTTCCTTCTGAACTCACTCAAATCAGCTTCCCATTAGGCATTTTCCCAGCACCGTGTCACTCATCCTCGAGCAGGAGACATTACTGACAGATATTTTGACAATCTTACAAAACATTGCCAAACAAATGTTTGGCTTGTCCTTTCAAGCATCAGCCTGCAGTTTTTGTGCCATTCCTCTAAAGCCTTTTCTCTGTGTTTAATAGCTTAATGCCTCTCACTGAGATGATGCCTTGGGCAGAAGCCTTCTTTCTTTTCCAGCTTTGCCCAGTATTTTATTTCCCCCCTCTTTTTCCACACCAGAATGTTTGTCTCTTCAAGCGAACTGCTGAGAGGAACCGGACTGGCTTCCCTTGAATTATGAACAAAATAAAAGGGAGTCACAGTGTAGAAAGCCACACAGATTAAAGCGCTCGTGGTAAAAGCGCATTAAAAATGTTAAATATAAAAGAGCATGGGCTCAGGCTCAGCATGGTCCATGTCCAACGGCTGTGTCTCACATATTGGCTGAGCTGGCATTGATCATTTTACAGTTGGCTGCCGAAGGTTTGCGGCCAGCAGACGTGCAAAACAAATTCACTCAGTAGGAGCTGCTCGCCTCGCTGCTCTTTATATCAGTGCTAAAACACTGGCCCCGTCTCCAGGTCGAGTAACAACATGACTGCTGTCAGAAAATACCATCCGCACTACTTGTTTCCCCGTTGTGAGCGTGATCTGTCGGTTAAAGTGTTTTTCTTGCACTACGGTCCGAGACTGACTGTTTAACATCTACAGGCGAGGCTGAGCTTTGAAATGAACCATTTGGCTCCCATTACAACGCTTGTACTCTATATTTGCCAGATTTCGGACAGGTTCTTTAACAAATGCACAGAAGTTTGGTTACATTTTTTTTTAACAACAGAGATGGGCGAGCAGCTCGTGTCATTCCTAAAAATATCCAAAATATAACTAGAGCTGGATTTGTATTTTGGTTATTCAAGCCACAAACTGAAAATCGCCTTAGAGCTCTAGATCTAAGAAAGCAGTCGTGAACAAATCTTGCAACTGAATCAAGTCTGTCTCTGTTTGACTGAACAGCACAATCTTTTCATTGGTTGGACCTGCTGAACGAAGACTGAATGAGTCTGAGTTTGAAGACTGAACAAGACCTTGAGTGGAACTGAATGAGACCTTGAGTCTGTGAATCAACAAACTCAGCAAACTATTTAGGTGCTGAACAAGACGCTTAGTTCATTCATGTCTGAACTTAACCTGTGACTTAAATGAGAAATCTTGTTCATAGATGAACTGAATCAACTAGGATTTCTCTTTAGACATCTTGTTCATTCAAATTACACACACAGACACACACACACGCAATATATATATATATATATATATATATATATATATAGAGCATCTGATAAAGTATTCATTCTTCAGCTCAATTTCATATTCACAATAAAACATTAGTTTAAATGTCCACTGAGGAAAGCGTTATCTTTGTCGTACTGTCCTTTTATCTGTTAAAGTTGATTTCCGATGACAGCACTGATCAGTGCATTTGTTAACCGCATCTTACAAGTTGTTATTAAAGGAGTCATATGATGCGATTTCAAATTTTCCTTTCTCTTTGGAGTGTCACAAGCTCTTGGTGCATAAAGGAGATCTGTGAAGTTGCAAAGACTAAAGTCTCAAATCCAAAGAGATATTCTTTATAAAAGTTAACGCCCTCCTGAAACGTCTCGTTCTAACACGCCCCCACATATCTACGTCACTATGCTGGAAGATTTGCATAACGCTGCCCAAATGTTCACGCAAAAAAAGAAGGCGTACCTTTTATTCTCGTTGTAGTATTTTTGTTGCCGCCGCCATGTCGTATAGATGCTGTGTGTTTCACTGTGAAAGCGAAACTACTTTGTTTGGCCTTCCAAAAGAGGATGATATCCATTTAGTCATGCCTGGAGCTGATCCGGGCTGGTCACTGAGGAAATACATCAACTTTGCACTGTGGATCGCTGAATCGGCTTTGACTGTGGATGAAGCGGCGTCCAGCACGGGGTCGTCACATGTGGTTGCTGCAAGACCAAGGTATGCTCCTTCGTAGAATCTGCCTGCCGTCACTCAAGCTGCCCAACTCTGCTCACTCACTATAGGGCTCCGCTCTCTGCCTACTCAAGCCGGCCACGGTTCACTCTAGGCCAAGGCCTCTGCTCACTCAAGGCCGCGGTGTGTGATACTGTTTCGTTGAGGAAGCGAAACTACTTTGTTTTTCCCTTCCAAAAAAAGACATGACTAGAAATCATGTTTTTATCACGTTTATAATGGTTTTATAAGTTCAGTTTTATGTTTTTGTCTCGTCACTCTGGCTGGACAAGGCATCACAATATGTTAAGAGTGGTAACACTTCCGTCTCACGCTTGAGGCATTCGGCCAATCACAACGTGCTAGATAATCATGACCAATCAAAGCACACCTCGCTTTTCAGAGAGATGAGCCTGGTGAAAATCAACGCATTTCAGAAGGCGGGGCATAGAGGAGTTTACTTCTATCTAAATGGGGACATTATATAGACTTCTACTGTTTTTATATACAGATTTTAAAAAATAAATAAATAACTTTTATCATAATTAATAAAACACCATTACAAAAAATGAAGAACCCAAAAAATGGAGGTTTTTGGTAATTTTTAAGGTTTTGCTCACTTTTGGATACAAAAGTGTCCCCAAAATATGGTTAAGTAGGTAAACACAGTCTCTCTCTCTCTCTCTCTCTCTCTCTCTCTCTCTCTCTCACACACACACACACACACACACACACACACACACACACACACACACACACACACACACAGAACACACTCACTAAATATTACTATAAATATTATTTAATAAATAATAAAAATAATAAAACAAAAAAAACAACAACAACATCCATCATAAAAGTTGCTAGAGAATTTAATCAAAAGTACAAAGGCAGCGCTCTAATACACAGCATTAAAGTTACATAAAATATAATGTTATGAGACTTTGCCCTCAGCCAAAACTATTTGCTCTTGAACAAACAATAGATTAATGAGACCAAAGACTGCCCATCAAAATTACCCAAAACAAATTAAACCTCATGTTTAACCACTATAGAGACATCAGAGCCTGCGGTGAGATCTGGCCGAGGTGAGGCAGCGCTGAACGCCCGCTGACGCCCATCGAAGCTCATTTTCAAATAGATGTTATCTTTATTAACAAACTGCATATTTGAAGCCTAAACAAGTACATTCTTGCCTAAAAAAACTCTTAACACTTAATTCCGTAACATAAAAACTGTATTATTTACAAAATTATAGTGGATTTTAGCGTCCGCCATGACAAGCGGAGAGATGCAAATAGAGAAACAGTTGGAGTACTGTTATCACTATAATATCACACTCTCATCAGCCAATCAGATTCGAGGACCAGAAAGAACTGTTGCGTAAGTTAAGATAAAAAATATTAGTGAAACAAAATACACAAACTATATTTGCATCAGTCCAGCATTGTTTTTGCAACGTCCCAAAACTGGCACAAAAATATTGTCTGAAACCCTGTTATTAAAAAAATAAAAATAAAAATAAAGTATCTGTCTGCTCAGCTTGGTTGCCCGTTGTGAGCGCGAGCTGTCTGTAAAGTGTTTTTCTCGCACTCGTGTCCGAGATGAACGTCTACAGGCCAGACAGAGGTTTGAAATGAACCCGGTTTAATTGGCTCCCATTACAACACTTGTACTCTATGTTTGTCAGATTTCAGACAGGTTGCGTCTTTAACAAAAGCACAGAGGTTCAGTTACGTGATGTTTTTTTAACAACAGCAGCTCTTGGCATCCCTGGAAAGTTTTTTTTTTCTTTTTTTTCTCTCTCAAGGTTATTCAGCAGTGTTGTTCAGTCACAGATCAATACTACAGCCTTTGCTCGCCCAAGGTTTCCATAAAAGAGCTTCTTTGTGAATGGGATAGCAGCTCATATTGATTCGGTTTGCTTGTTTTATGTGGGCGAGAAAAGTCTTGTCATTTACAAAAAGCTTTAGCTTCGGTGACGAGTCTGACTGTCGCTCAAAACTGTTTTCTCTCTCTGTAATGGAAAAACAACAATATTGTTCTGTGGCAGGAAAACCACTTTGGAGGCTGAGGTGGGTGATGTTTTCCAGCAAGCCATCCATATTCATTAAGCGCACAGACAGGTTTTGGTGAAAAATTAGCGGAATAACTTGTGTCTACCTAATTGCAGGATTTCTAGTTGTGATTGCGTCATACAGACGCACTTCCCCGGAGCGACACCTCAATCTGCCCCCCGCCGTCGCTAAACAAATATCCAGCACACCACACACTCAAAGTCAAAGCAACCTTGAGGACGCTGCTGGCCGATATTGCCACCTGTCAATCAAATCTTGCAGCATTAGCGGCGAGGTGTCAGCGAGCTCCAGGAGCCAATCGGCTGCTTCGGTTGGCCAACAATGACAAATGGATGTGTGCAGCAATGTCTGATAGTTTTTATTATCATTTTAGGGCTTTAGCTATGTTTTTATTACTAGAGACAGCAGAGAAACGCAGGCCTCTGTCCACATATAATGGCAGCTGCATATTTTCAAACTCATTTATACTGTGTGAGAAAAATACTGTATGTGACACTATAAAGAAACCTGTTGTTTCCAAAATTACATAATTGCCTTTTATGTAAGATATTGTATTAAAGCCAAAATAAATTATTACATGTTCGGTAACAGTTTTTAACTATTATTTATCTATTTATCAATTATTTAAAAATGTCTTTGTTAGATTTTAAAAAATGTGCGTGTGTATGTGTGTATGTAGACTACCAGTCTAACATTTTTGAACAGTAAGTTTTTTTATGCTTTTTTAAGAAGTCTCTTCTGCTCACCAAGCCAGCATTTATTTGATCCAAAATACAGCAAAAGCAGTAATATTGTGAAATATTTTTACCATTTAAAACCGCTGTTTTCTATGTGAATCTCTGTTAAACTGTAATTTATTTCTGTGATGCGCAGCTGTATTTTCAGCATCATTACTCCAGTCTTCAGTGTCACATGATCTTCAGAAATCATTCTAATATTATAATGTGCTGGCCAAAAACATTTGGGCACAGAATTTTCTTTCAGGATGCTTTGATGAATAGAAAGATCCAAATATCATAATTTATCTGAAATTAAATCAACATTTATCTTTTATAACATTATACACTACACCATTCAAAAGCGTGGAGTCAGTTTATTTATTTTTTTTTTTATTTATTTATTTATTTATTTATTTATTTTATTTATTTAAATCAAATCATTTTTTTTTTGGGGGGGGGGGGCTTTAAATTGGTAAATAGAGATGATGAAGACATTTATAATGTTACAAAATATTTCTATTTCAGATAAATTCTGATATTTGGATCTTTCTATTCATCAAAGAATCCTGAAAATAAAATTCTGTGCTCAACTGTTTTAAATATCATTAATAATAATATATATATATATGTGTGTGTGTGAGTGTATATATATATATATATATATGTGTGTGTGTGTGTGTGTTGTTTTTTGAGCAGCAAATCAGCATATTAGAATGATTTCTGAAGATCTGGAGTAATGATGCTGAAAATTCAACATTTAAATCACAGGAATAAATTGTATTACAAAATATATTAAAATATAAATATTTCACAATATTACTGATTTTGCTGTATTTAGGATTAAATAAATGCAGGCTTGGTGAGCAGAAGAGACTTCTTTGAATCAGCGAGTCTGTTAGAGAAAGTCTTTCACATGTGCTTTACCTTGCCATAAACCGGTCTCGCGGTCGTTCTGAACACCAGCATGTTGTGGATGTGTCTCCAGCACTTTTCTGCAGCAGCACTAATTGATGCCTCCGGCAGAGGAAAACAAAATGTGTCTGTTTCTGACAGCTCAGAAAGAGCCTGGTGCTCTTAAAGACGCACCTGCAGGGAGTTTGACCCTGACGGATGATTTCTCCCGAGCGGACAGGTCAGGGACACAAACACTCACTGAATTAAACTGCTCAGATATAATGGCCTTGTTTACTGTAACTGTATGAAAGGAAATACATGTTCCCTGTGTAAGAATAGCAACACAGGAGAATATAAATACACAAGTGTGTTAATACAGTGCTGGAGCTGGAGCTGAACTGTTAACGTGTTAAAGACTCGAGACTAAGAGCTTTCAAGCAAGAGGACGGTTGGGAGGAAATTAATTGTGAAAAAAATATTTAAGATTCTAAAGTTTATTAACTAAATATATGAAATATGTTTACCACAATTAACACACACACATAGACAAAATAAATAAATAAATAAATAAATTATATATATATATATATATATATATAATATATATATATATATATATATATATATATATATTTATAGTTTTTTTTTTTAATTTTGAATTAAAATGTTAATTTAGCTTTTGGTAATTTTTAGTCGTTTCAGTAGTTTCAATTTAGCTGAAAAACCAAAGCCAAAAATAAAGATTATTTATCAAATTAAAACTCAAATCAAAACAGAGTTGTATATAAGCATTTAAAAATAAGGCACTTTTAAGTTTTAAATGACATAATTGCTTAAATTCATTGTTGAAATATAAATATTTACATGGTGGCTGTGATTAAATCTTGTTTTCATGACAGATTTAACATACACTAAATAATGAAGCCAGCAGGTTAAGGAAAAAATAAATGAATGTGTAATATACTAATGACATTCAGCAAAATGCTCCTCATGTTTTAATACAGCGAAAATTAAATAAATATTCAAGAAAAGAAAAGAAAAAAAAGAAGAAAAGAAAAGCAACAATGCATACAGACTAACAGACTGACTAAAGGGTCAAAGGGGATGAATTTATAGCAATTAATGAGACCGCAGCAATCAACCAGTGGCTTTAGCTGTATTCGAACTAAATATCATTACTTTGAATTAATATAAATGAATAATTGAATCTAAATATTATTGCATTTAATTGAATCTAAATATTATTACTGTCACAGTCATGGACTTTCTGTTCCTTTTGTGTTATCCCTATTTGGTCATGTTCCGTTCCTCGTTTTGTTAATTGATTACTCCCCACCTGTTTCCACTCCTCTGATTACTTTCCTTGTGTTTAAAAACCCTGTCTGTTCAGTTCCTTTTTGTCCGCTATTAATGCTTAATGTTGATGTTTGATGTTTAATGTTCGATTATTTGGATTTGTGTTTGGATGTGCCCTTTTCTCCTGTGAATCATTAAAAGAACTCTTTATATATATCTTCTTCTTCGAGCGCTTGACTCAGCACGCCAGCCCGGGCGTGACAGAATAGCGGACCCTAAAACAGTTTAGCGGCGTTTTTTCTTTTCGTGTTTTTTTTGTTTGTTTGTTTTGCCCCCTCTCGGAATGGAGATCCCCGGCGTCCGACTCCTATGCCTGGAGCAACTGGACCGTTCGCTGGAGGACCATACCAGGGACTTTTTCGATCTGGCGTGCCTTACAGACTTCCCGGACCGCTCGCTCAGTGCGTTTTACTATGCTGGCCTGAGCGAGCGGTGTAAGGCACGCCTCCCAGCGAACGGTCCCAGAGAGGATTTCGCCGCGTTCGTGGAGTGGGTGCTGGAGCAAAACGGATCTCCGTTCACCGTCTGGCCCCGCTGAGGAGGAGATCTCCAGCCCCACTCCCGACCCAGAGACCAGCCAGCCATCACCCCCCGCTGCACGGAGCTAGAGACCGCCGCAGCCGCAGAGCCCGAGCCTATCGCCGACAGGGAGGAGGAACTCGAGAGCGCGACTGACCAGGTGTGTGAGCCGGCAACCCCGTGCGTCGTGGGACGTTTGGTGGAGATCGAGGGCGTGGAGGAGCGCCCCGCCCACACTCCTGCGACTGAGGGTGAGCTGCATGTGGTTTTCTGGGAAGTATACAGAAGAAATTATGGATCTAATAGACTGGTTTGGGGAGGTTATTCCTGATCCTTCGGTTCCTTCGCTGGTTCTGTCCAGCCCTGATCCTTCTGTGTTCCCTCCCATCCTCCCTCTCCCGCCTCCTCTTCGACCTGTCAGTTCCTCTGCTCCTCTTCCGCTGGTTCCGCCCAGCCTCGACCCTTCGGTTTCTCCGCTGGTTCCGCCCAGTCCAGATCCTTCGGTCTTTCCTCCCATCCTCCCTCTCTCATCTCCTCCTAGACCAGTCAGTTCCTCGTCCTCATCCCCGCTGGTGCCAGTCAGTCCCGCAGCTCACCCTCAGTCCGCGCCATCTGGGCGCGGAGTTTCGCCGCAGGACTTCCAGTCACCACCTCCACCTGGGCATGTGGATTCCCTGCCTCCGCCTCCAGCCTCCGAGTCCTGGACTCCTCCTCGGTCCTTCGACCCGGCGGCTCCTCCTTGGCTCCTAGCTCCCTCGTCTCCACCGTGGCCCGGCATCCCACCTGCTCCACCGGGCTCCCTCGTCCCTCCGGCTCCACCTTGGTCAGCCGTCGACCATCCGCCGCCTCGGGAATCCATTCCTCTGGCTTCGCCTCGTCGCTCCATCCCTCCGGCTCTGTCAGGCTCCTCCTTCCCTTCGGCTCCACCTCCATCCTCAGTCACTCCGGCTCCGCAGCGGTCTTTTCCGGTGCCCCGCCTCTGCCTTGGTCGCCTGAGCCTTCTGCTCCGCCTTGGCCCTCCGGATCCTAGGTGTCACCCTGGCTCTGCGGTTGCTCGGCTCCATCTTGGACTCCTCTACCATCGGCTCAGTCTCCGTCAGTCGGCCCCCTGGTGTTGTCGGCCCCTCCTCCACCATGGCTCCTCCCACCGTCGACTCCACCATGGGCCCGCTTTCCTGGCTGGCCTCTGGATATCCATCTGGCTCCTACTGCTCCGGGCTCCTCCATGGCTCCTCCCTCCATCCACTCCACCCTGGTACCATGCTCCATGCTCCTTCTCCATTGCCTGCCCCTTGCCTGCCCCACGCCCACCTCCTGAACCCCCACCCTCCCTCCGTGGGACTATCTCTTTCGGTGCGAGGACGCACCGTTCCGGGAGGGGGCGAACTGTCACAGTCATGGACTTTCTGTTCCTTTTGTGTTATCCCTATTTGGTCATGTTCCGTTCCTCGTTTTGTTAATTGATTACTCCCCACCTGTTTCCACTCCTCTGATTACTTTCCTTGTGTTTAAAAACCCTGTCTGTTCAGTTCCTTTTTGTCCGCTATTAATGCTTAATGTTGATGTTTGATGTTTAATGTTCGATTATTTGGATTTGTGTTTGGATGTGCCCTTTTCTCCGATAAATCATTAAAAAAGAACTCTTTATGTATATCATCCAATTAAAACACATAACTCAACACAACAGCACTTAATTAAAAAAAACATTTAATTAAACAAATTAAACCAAATATCTTAATAGTATTGCATGCAATTAAAATATATATCTCAATATAATTGCATTTAATTAAAACAAATCTAAATAGTAATTCATTTTAAAAAAAATCTAAATATTATTGCATGCAATTAAATATGAAATATTTAACACATGCATAAAGAAAAAAAAACAGTAAAAATAAGCATCTAACTACATTGTCCTGTTTTTTTTTTTTTTTTTTTTTTTTTTTTTTTTTGAAGTATTTATTTTACTCAAATGTAAAATAAAAATACTTAAATTATTGCATTATATAATAAAAACTACAACAACAGCAAATGCAGAACAGTTATGACCATCGAAAAGCCAATAATTATACATCGTTTGTGCTTTATTGGCCTAATAAACAGCACATTTAGAGGCTGGGTAATAATAATAGAGGCTGGTTTTCATAATAATAATTGTGCAGATTTTGACTCTGTTGACAGCTCTGATCATTCTACAGGAAATCTGCTGGAAAGAGCAGCGCGTGATTGGTCAGATCTCAGATCTGGAACTCAGTGTTCCTCTGTGAGCTGATGATGGTTTCGGTTTCTCATCTCATCTGCTTTCTAAACTAGCATCAGCCCGAGCGAAATATGAGCAGAACATTGACTAAAGCTTCAAGCTCCAAGAAACGGGAAGATCAAAAGAAACATCAGCAGAAATGCTGCAACTGTTTGTCAAGAACACAAACAAATCCAGTCTTCTAAAGATGAACACATCTCAGCCAACAATAAGCCAGCGATCACAGCTTGCTAATGAGGCTGTAGCGTGTGCATGGTACCTAAAACAAATTAAAAACTGAGGGGAACAAGTTTGCCTCAGACAGTAGTCAGTGCTGACATCTCTAGAGACATTCACCATAAAAGCAAAACCTTTCCTTTTCAAAAAAAAAAACAAAATAAAAAAAAATCAACTCTTTTTAGACTGATGTGTAAAGTAGCAAGACGTTTCTGTAATTTACACAGCGATCGGGTGAGATCATCAAAGCTTATTAAGGCACACGCTCATTAATTGGCAAATGTGAGCACATCACAAGACGCAGAATTCTCTGCAGGTCAGAATACGTTAGTTCTGCACAAAATCAGGTTCTGGATGCTGAAACAAGCCTTTGCAGTGAGTTCAACCCATTACTGACAAACAGCAGTAAAGCTCATGTTTTAATAAGGCTGAAAGTTAGTGATCATTACTGGTTATACAGTGGTTTACACACCAGAACTATTAAATACACAGCAGCTCTTGTATATACAATTACTTCAGATAGAAATCATTTTTTGTGTTGTGATGCCAATTTTTGTCCATTGATCTTCCAAAAGATCGGTTTCTGATAACATATTGTACTGTTTATTATTATTATTATTATACTAATAATTATAATTACTATAATTATTATCATTACTAACTTAACAATAAAAAAATAATAATAATAATAACAATAATAATTAATAATGTCAATATACTACTAATAATTACAAGAATCATAAGAACTAGTATAAAACAGAAATATAATAATAAATATAATTATGTTATTAATTATTAATTATGTCGATAATAATAGTAATTGCTATTATTATTATTATTATTATTAGAAACAAGAACATCAGAGCTATTGTTAACAATATCAGAAAATTAACAGATCTGATTTAGAACAGATTTAGAAATATTTCTTGCTATTAGATGATACAAAATCTTAAATGAAATATTTAAAAAAATATATAAAACAGATATGATTTTAGTCTGTTCAGCTCCCTAAAACTACGCTGATATAGTTTAACTGGAATAGTTTTAATCACTTCATGAATATTTAGACACTAAAACCTAATGATCGACCTTGGATTTTTAGCCGAAGGTCGCAGTCATCCGCTATTCCGCTTTTTGTCATGGCACAGGCTTTTAGTCAAACGAGCTCCGGAATTAGTGGCTTTGCCCATTAGTCGTTTAATTGCCTCTGGACGAGTGACATGCATACGGAATAACAGACTGAATAAGGGTCAAAGGGGATGCATTTATAGCAATTAATGAGACCGCGGCTTGTTTGCTGGTGTCACTTCAACCTACCAGTGGCTTTAGCGGTATTCAAGCTAAATATTATTGCATTTAATTAAAACATATCTAAATATTATTGCATTTAATTAAAAAAATCTAAATATTATTGAATTTAATTAAAAACATATATTTTATTGCATACAATTAAAAACATATCGAAATATTATGGCATTTAATTAAAAACATATCTAAATATTATTGAATTTAATTAAACGCAATATCTAAATATTATTGCATTTAATTAAAACATATCTAAATATTATTGCATGCAATTAAAAACATATTTTAATATTATTGCATTTAATTAAAATCATATCTAAATATTATTGCATGCAATTAAAAACGTATCTTAATATTATTGCATTTAATTAAAACATATCTAAATATTATTGCATGCAATTAAAAACATATCTAAATATTATTGCATGCAATTAAAAACATATCTAAATATTATTGAATTTAATTAAACAAAATATCTAAATATTATTGCATGCAATTAAAAACATATCTAAATATTATTGAATTTAATTAAACAAAATATCTAAATATTATTGCATTTAATTAATTTTTTTTAAATATTATTGAATTAAAAAAATCTAAATATTATTGAATTAAAAAAATCTAAATATTATTGCATGGAATATATTACACATCCATAAAGAAAAGAAAAAAAAAAAATCAGTAAAAATAAGCATCTAACTACAGTGTCCTGTGTTTTTCAGTATTTATTTTACTCAAATGTAAAAAAATACAAATAAATAAATGATTGCATTAGATAACAAAAACTACAAACACAGCAAATGCAGAACAGTTATGACAATCGAAAAACCAGTAATTATACATTGTTTATGCTTTACTGGCCTAATAAACAGCACATTTAGAAGCTAGTCTACAAAACTCGTTAACCGACTTTCTGTTCCTGAAGATTACAGTAGTTTTCATAAAAAACAATTGTGCAGATTGGCTTGACTGTATTCAGACTGCGTTTGCAGAAACACTGGCTGCAGGACTGACTTTTGACAGATGTTAATCAAGTTGATAGTGTACTTTTTATAATTCTTATTTATTATTATTATTATTTTTATTTATTTATTTATTTTCCATTGTGTAATTATCAGCCTCACAGGACGTTTGACAGCCACGTTCAGAAAGGAATCTGTCTCATTGTCAGTAAACTAGCATGCTGTGAGAGCCGTGGCCAGCGCTGAGTGATCTGCATCTGATGACTCACGGTTGAGTCGAGGACAGAAGTGTTTCTTCACGTGAAGGAGGCGTCGCTCGCGTCAGCTGCTGCACCTGAGGATCAGTCTGTGAGAGTAACGCGACTGCACACATTAGAGGAAAACTCATCCGCTTAAACACAGATGTCAGCACTAGCCAGAGCAGGTGGTGATGTTTAGCAATATTTACTGCTGACATATTTTAAAGTCTATTTATTTCCTTTCATTTTATGATTGATTGTTGCTCGGTTCATATGCGCAGGAGAAGGGATCGAGTCTGTGTCTTTACCAATAAACAGTTTTACATTTATGCATTTATTATCATTAATATTTTCATTTTCAGTCACAGTTTTTGTTTAGCTATTTTCATTGCTGTAAAAAAAACAACAACAAACAAACAAAAAAAAACATTAAATTTAATCTGACCCCTCAAATCAACATTTTCTGCTTTTATTTTAAAATACTGTACTTCATCAATCAACAAATTTATATTTATGCATTTATTATAATTAACATTTTCATTCACCTAATGAACTTCTTTCTATTCTTTAATTTTATCCAATTTTTATAGTTGTACAAATAAATAAATAAATTCAATCTGACCACTCAAATCAACGTTTTTTGCTTTTATTGTAAAATACTGTACTTTATCAACAAACAATTTTACATGAATGCATTCATTATCACTAAAATTTTCACTCAATGATTTTAATTAATTTTTATTATTTAGCCTTATCAATTTTGTCTTCCCTTGTAATTAATGATAATTACATTATGCTGTAGTTTTGTCTTTTTTCTTTCAGTTTAAATAAGAAATAAAAAATAGTAGATAAAAATGCCAACACAAAAGCATAGTTTTTGTTTTGCTAGTTTTATTTGCAATTTTTATAGTTGTAAAAAAAACATTACAATCAAATCTGACTACTCAAATCAACATTTTCAGCTTTTTACTGTAAAACACTGTACTTCATCAATAAACAATTTTACATTTATGCATTTCTTATCAATAACATTTACAGTTACCTAATGATCTCAATGATTATTATTTTTTTATTTGTCAACCTTGTTCCTTTTGTTTTTATAATTATTATCAATACTTTTGTATTTTTTTATTTTATTTTAATAAACAGCAAATAAAAATAGTAACATAAAGGCAATATTTTTTGCACTGTTTTTGTTTTGTAATTGGTGAACACCTGACCACTCAAATCAACGTTTTGTGCTTATTACAAAAAAATACACTACAAAAAAAAACAAAATAATTCCACATAGACACACTCTAAAAACACACACATCTCTCTCAAACATAACCAAAAAAAAAGTCTAATAGTTAGTGGGTTTTTCGCTCTCTGCTCTGCCTGCCGTGGTGCAGCTTGAATAATTAATCTTGGCTCTGGTCAGCATCTCTTTCATCACGCTCTGCCTGAAGCTGACACCTGTGATCCAGAGACAGTGACGGGAACAAGAGCAGGATGGTGACGGACGGATGGACGGGACGGGACGGGGAGGGGTGCCAGTCATGCATACAGTGCCAGCTGGCTAGCGCAGCCGGCCGGGCCGAACAAGGTGACGCTGACAGCGATTTGTTACAGGTACAGTAAGAGCCACCGCGAGCAGTGTGTGAGATTCACTCAACACAGAAAACAGGAGAGCTGATTCGCATGTGGTTCCTATGGTTTAATAATAATAATAATAATAATAATAAACAGCAGGTTTCCAGTTTTATGTCAGTGTTGACGCTGTTTTAAATAAGTGACATTTGAACATTGGTTTGAAAAAACATGTTAAAATATTACGATCCTCCACTGGCTTGTGCTGGATTTCTTCAGTTCATTCGTTTGAAGCTGCACTAAAAGCTTGGCATCCAAAATCCCTTCTTAAAACCGAAAATTTGTTTAAATTAAAATCAAAGTGACATTATGATGTAAAGTAAAAGAAAAAAGAAAAAAAAAACATATTTTGCATTTTTTAATAATAAACATTTAATAATAATAATAATAATAATAATAATAATAATAATAATAATAATAATAATAATAAAAATCCTAATAATAATGTTATTTATCATTATATTATTAGTATTTACAAAATAATAATAAAAAGTCAAAACATTATCATTACAAAAATTAATATTAGAAAAAAATGCAGAATATGCTTTTTCTTTTTCTTTCTCATTTTACATCATAATGTCACTTAACACATGTTCATTTCACAATTTTATATATATATATATATATATATATATATATATATATATATATAAAAACTGTATCTCTTATTTTACATCATAATTATACTTTGATTTTAATTTAAACTAATTTTCGGTTTTAAGAAGGGATTTTGGATGCCAAGCTTTTAGTGCAGCTTCAAACGAATGAACAGAAGAAATCCAGCACAAGCCAGTGGAGGATCGTAATATTTTAACATGCTTTTTCAAACCAATGTTCGGATGTCACTTATTTAAAAACACCCACAGCACTGATATAAAACTGGAAACCTACTGTTTCATGATTCAACCTCCCATGACCACAAACTGGTCCAAAACATCCATGTAGAGCACATTAATCTCGTCCACCTCGTTCCATTCGTACAGATGTAATAAAAGACTCTAACAGCCGATTGAGAGGCTTTAAAGGTTAAAGGCTGCCTGAGCCCTGCTGCTTAAGCTCTGGCTGTTACAGTTCATTCTATCAGCAGCTACATTATGAGATCACTTCAAACTGGGTCACACTGTAATATCGCAATGCTCAGACGGAAGCTGTGCAGCCGCGCTTGTTTCAAGAATGTGTGTTATTTTCAAGGACATCATCGCATATACAGTCATCCACGTCGCACAGCACAGTCATCGTACATGATGGACGCTCAGAGATCACGGTCTGAAAACCGGTTTGCTCTCTGGATCCCATTATGCATTCAGTCTGATAAAAGCATTTGTGCATTTCTGTGTGCTAAGCATGCTTGGAAAACAATTAGCCCATGTACAGAGTCAGTCTGCCATTTCTCACCCCATTAAGTTCAGCCCAGGAATAAAGATGCTTTCACAAAGAATCTTTATCAAATCATACTCAGTAAAACACAACCAATGCAACACAACCAACTCCTATAACAGATATCCCCTAACAAATAAATAAAAACCTTTTAAAAAATCAAAAGCTTCAAAGATGCTGGCAGATTCTGCAGACATATTTAATAGTTCACCTACAAATAAAAAAGGATGCCATTATTTAGTCCCCTTAATGTCAGTTTAAAGCCACAGGTCAATGAGCAGCGGCTATGAAGCTCCAAAAAGGACAAAAACACATTAAAAGAGCCATAAAACTGCAGGTTAAGCTTAAGTTTTAAAGGTTTCAATGCAATTTAAGCTTAATCAGTAGAATTTCTGGCATAATGCTGATTATTTAATTTTCTCTCTATAAGGCCCATTTTCAGAGGATATAAAAGCAGATTTGTGAACCTTATAACTATTCAAGCATTTACATTATCTTATATATCAACGTTTACAAATTAGCCCCATTCACTTCCATTGCGTGTTACTCACTGTAACCACGAATTTTATAAGTGGAAACAAATCAGTTTGAAACAAATACAGCTGATTAAGCTTAACATGAACCAGAATAATACATGTTCTGAAGCCATAACATCAAAGACTTTGAAAATAGTGTATTAATCGTGCTGACTGCTTATGTGGTTCTTTATTGCTGTTTTGGGTGCCTTTTGTTCTTTAAAATGTTCTACTCTTGGGTTTTACTAAAAAAATAATCAGTGTATATACGGGCTTAGAATCAACATGAGAGTAAATGTTGACAAAATTATCATTTTTAGGTGAACTGTTCCTTTTAATGTCATTCTAAAGCCACAGTTCAATGACCGGCGTCTATGAAGCTCCATAAAAGGACAAAATCACAATAAAAGGGCCATAAAAATTCTTAACGACACTGTCTTAATCGACAGAATTTGTAGCAGAATGGTGATTAAACCACAAACAATCATTTTCTTTAAAAACAAGCAAAGTCGAGGTTATAGTGAGTAAGGTACTTGCAATGACACCCGTTTCTGGAGGATATAAAAGCAAAACTTTATAAAAGTTATTACATTAATTCTGTTTAAATGTTTGCATTTTTGAGCTGTAAATCTGTTTAAATTAATAATTTTTTTTTTTTTTTTTTTTTTTTTTTTTACAGATTTTGGCTTTAATGTTGTTGCTGTGCAAACAAAATGATATATATATATATATAAATAAAAAAATATACACAAAAACATAACCATTTACAGATCATGTATTTCTTATGTGGCACTGCTTTAGTGCCATTTTTGGTGCTTTTGTCTCAAAATGTTCTGCTCTTGTGTTTTGGTGTTTTGGTGAAAAGGAATCGACATGAGAATAAATGCTGACACAATTTAAATTTTTTTAGGTGAACTCTTCCTTTTAACACAACTGAAAATCTTTGCCTCAGCATCCAGAAGCCTCTAGTGGCCACTAGAGATGGAGGATGTGTTGTGAGCCAAAGTGGGAGCTAATCCACGGCTCTTACCAGCATGATGAGGCACTCAACACCACCTTCAACAGTCTGGAGGAGTGTGTGATGAAGCTGGAAGCTCGCAGTGTTTGGTAGCTCCCGGCTTGTTGGTCAGTTTTCACCCAAACTCCTTTCCAAAGGAGCTGCTGAAATCAGACTCTGGTAATAAATCATCGCATCGTCATCACACGGGCTGACGCTATCGAGCGCAACATCATCTCTCTCTGAAGACTGGCTGATGCACTCGTTCCTAAGGTGGCACTCATTAATTTAAGAAATTAATTTGAGCGAATGAAAGGAGGTCAAGAGAAAATGGAAACGGGTCTTTGAAAGAGGGTGAAGTAAGACGGACAGACAGAGTCAGGGTTTGGCTGGATGCTTTCATTTCTGACATTTATGTGAATATAAATAAAGTCAAGCTAGCGCACATTGCATTTTCAATGGAGTTGGTAAGAAGCAGCATTTACTGTGAACTGAGCCACTTTAAAAATAGAAAAAAATAAAATAGTGCTGTCAAACGATTAATCGTGATTAAAATAAAACACGTGTCTACTGTGTATATTTATTATGTATATATAAATACACACACATGCATGTTCATATTTAAGAAAAATATTTTTTGTTTATATATATATATATATATATAAAAGATAAAAAAAAGAAAAAGAAATGGGGTGCAGCCACATTGATTTATTGTAATATTACATTTTATTTTTTGATAGCTTCTCATGAACTCACAAATCCCCAGGGGTTTGCGGACCACCTTTTGGGAAACGCTGTCATAAGGTATGAATTATGAAACATCTTCAGTTTGCAATTAAGTTGATTTTTAAGGTGCACAATTTCACTTAGTGATGAAAAAGCAACATCTGAGCAAAACTTGACTTCTGGGTATTCAAAAACACTCATAATAGTAATAGTTTGTTGTTCTGTCAACTAATGAAATCTTGAATGAATCTAAATTGAGTTCTGAAAAATTCTAAAGTTGGCTACTGTTGGATGTGATGAATCTGCATGAAGGAATCCGCAGCGCCTCCAGCGGATACGGTCCTGTCAGAAGGAAGCTGTGTCGGGGCAGACAGAGTAAACAGTCCCAGCGAGAGCGCGGCAGCCTTTGATTCGGGGTTTAAGCCCCCCGTGGTTCCCTCCGTGACCCGACTGATCCTGTCACACTCTCTCTGTCTGTCTGTGAGAGTGAGACGCCGTCTTCTTCTCCTGCTACTATCTCTCCTCCCATCTCTCTCTCTCTCTCTCTCTCTCTCTCTCTCTCTGTCTGTCTAATGCTGTGATTCCTCACCAGAACAGAATAAAATGTGATGCTAAAAATGTGCTTCTAAATATACTACTTTTATTGAAGTTAAATGGGTAAAAATCTTTTTAATATGACTAAATCAGTGTTATTTTAGAATCAATGATATGCCATTATAGTTCTGTCAATACTTTAAAGAAGATTTCATCTTTATATTCTGTTAGGAATAAGTTTTAGTTTATTTAGTTTTAGTTATTTTAATACTTTGCGTTAAATTAAAACTGAGGAACGCTGCCTCAGCAACTAGATGAAATAAAATAATTATTTTTTCATATTTTTAATTTCATATATTTAATTTTAATTAATGCTTTTAGTTTCAGTTTTAGTTCACTATAACAACCCTGGACTAAATGCATGTTGCTAAATAGCAAAAGTAATTTTTAAGAGTCAAGAAAGAAATACAGTAGCTTCTTAACGTTACAAGTGTATGTTTCTGCACTTTTTGAGTTTTGTTCTGCTTGCATTTAAAGTAAACTAAATCAAAACAGACTGTATTTATTTACTTTATCAAACATATGATCTTTTATCAAAAAAATAATAACTAGTTCTGTCTGAACGGTCTTTCATTTTCAGCTGACATCAGAAATCCTGCTTGTTACGCAACATTTCACAATTGATTCCAGACGGATACATCTTCTCACGTTAAATATCCTGCTTTATATATATCTCAGATTAGAAAAATTGAAATGGGTTTTGACTTTAACTGCTGACATACTGTTACTGTAAAGCCACTTTTCAACTGTACAGGCTTTGTGTGAAGGGAAGGAATTAGCCTGCGGCATGGTCTTTACAGACGTGACTGATCCTCAAGATTTCATTTTGGCGGGAAACTGCAGGAAAGTCTTTTAAGTGTCTCTGAGAGCAGGTTTACAAATGCTTTTAATTACAATCCTGGTGAAATGCTGTAATCATCTGTCTAGACAAATGTTGGAAATTATCCGAATTATGAAATGCAACCATTAGGAATCGATAAGTGTAGAGAAATCATTATACATTCCTAATCCACAACAATTTCAAAACTTGAAAGAAACATTCATAATTCAAAATAACTACATTATATTAAAAAAACAAATAAATAATATAAAACCACTATTTAACAACGTCAGAGGGTTTTGAACGACGTCAGTGTGAATGAATGATGGCAGCATGTCCATTTTGGGGCAAACGATTCCTTTAATGAGTCGTCTCATTATTATTTTAGTGAGGACATTAGAAGATCTCAACTTTCAGGAAGCCATGTTTGCCGTTGCATCACTCCCTCTGCTTCTGTGTGATAAACCAATCTCTCAAATTACTGAGCTCAGGCACAAACACTTAACCGAGCTGCAGACACGGCACTGGAGCAAAGATAAGTGCTCTTTGTCCAAATGACACTCGTCCCTCTCATTACATGCTGTGAGACACAGTCTCCTCTCCGTATCGTGCCTTTCTGTCTCCGTCTACTTCCTCTCTCTCTTCCCTAGAAAGAATGGCACTTTTTTCAATCTCTTCTGACACTTAATTTCAAGCACTTGTATTTTTTTGACAATCCATAGACATCTTGTGTGGGCCTGTTATGCATCTGGGGCGTTTAACCGTAATGGGAGTGTTTATGTTATCGATGGTTTTTGCATGTTGTGTTCAGCGCCACAGAGAATTTGGAAACAAATCGGCTAGCTGAGGACAGCTGCAGTGAATCGACTCATTAATGAAATATATTGATCATCAAATTCAGTGCAACTACTAGCTGACTCCAGGGGAGCGCTGTCTGTTTCATTCAGCATGATAATGCCACGCTTAAACAAAGGCCAATAAAAATGCATGTGCATGTGGAGCGAGATCTTATAACAATATTATGAATAATATAATGTGCTTAATACATATAGATAGTTTAATCCAAATCAATTTACAGTAGGGCAGTTTCAATGAGTCCCTTTGGAGCAGCTATGGGTTAAGTGGTTTGCTCAAGTACACGATGGCGGTAGAACAGAAGCAGGGTCTGTAGTTAATGGATCAGCTCTAAGTGGGATCAAACCTGCTGATTTACAGTTAAAAGCCTGCATGAGGATACTAGTAAGTGCATTAAATTCATCAAGGTAAGCACACCTATTCGAATTGATTCAAAGATACTATATTGCATTAATCCAAAAATAAAGAATGAAATAAAACATAAAGACTGCTATAAGGTTAATTTTAACAATTGTAATTGAATGAAATAACAAATATACCACATATTAACAGCATTTATTATTGTAGGTTAGCGTCAATATATACAATTGATAATGTTCAATTATAATACATTTTTTATTTTAGAAAACATCGTTCATAATGCATTTACATTATTGTTAATTAATTAAACTATATATATATATATATATATATAATAAACAAACACTATATATATATATATATATTTCAGCTATCTCATCAAAATTTATCATAACAATATATATTAACATTAAATACTAAAATAGTTAAAATTAAAAATGTATAAATAAATAGAATTAAATAAAATGAATAGAACTAAACAGACACATAAATCAACAAAAACTACTAAAATGACAAGAACACACAACTAATTTACTAAAAGTGTAACTAAAATATTGTGTGTTTGTGTGTGTACGCGTGTGTGTGTGTGTGTGTGTATATATATATATATATATTATATATATATATATATATATATATATATATGTATATATATATTCAAGATATTCATACAAACTATAATGGTATCTAAACACTAAAATAGCACTGATCTAGATTAACAAAAATGATTCAAGATATTCATACAAACTACAATGGTATCTAAACAGTAAAATAGCACTGATCTAGATTAACAAATGCTGCAAAAGAATTGTTTATTGTTATATCTTGACGTTAACATATAGCACCTTATTGTACCTTGTATTTTAATTGCACGATTATTGTGAAAAAAAAACCTGAGTTTTTGTTCAAAACGCTGTGGCAGAAATCACATCGAAATTGGGTCAGTCCAGTTAAGTCATCATCTGCCCATCATGGCGCTCCAAACTCGCATGACCTTTTTATCAAAGTTATTAGCTATTATCAAAATGTCAAATGGTGATCACTAGCTGTCAAGTCTGGCTTTAATTTAAGTTTAACTCTAATTCAGGAAAACTTTTTCTTTCAGTCATGTCTTTTTTCATGTAGTGCACCGAGTGAGCCAGTGTTGCTCCCTCCAAAAAAAAAAAAAAAAAATGCATTGCTGCCTTTATTTTTAATGCAACCCATCATCAAAGGGTTGCCTAAACCATTCCTTTTGTATACACTATGTCTCCTACTCAAACATCGGAGGAAAAAGAATGACAGCATTTCCCTCAGCGTTTGTTTGCAAGGATGATCTTAGCCTGCGGCGGTTAGCATTAATTAAAAAGTGCAGCAGCAAAAGTTCGGGGTGTTGAATTTGAGTTTGAGCGGATGGGAGGAGATGTGAAAAGACTTCAGACTCGTGTGAGATGCTAAATTCCTGCAGAATGACAGAAGTGATGACTAATTCAGAGCTGTTTGTGCCGTTTTATGTAAGTTACTGGTAGAGTTACATAAGTCTTTTCCATCTCAGCACAAACTTGCAGTACTTTGAAGTCAAACAGGGTTAAAGGGTATAAACACACATGTAGTCGAGCGCACACACATACACAGACATGTGCTCGCAAACACCAAGGGCATCAATTCTCTGCGGCCTATGATGGGTAGAGATGGCTTAACTGTAACCGTTTTGATCTATCACAGCCATACGGGAAGAAAAGCAAATATTTCTACTTCTTCTTGCTGATGTGTCAGTATACCAAACACACACGTTTTGGGACTTTCCATTGACATTTAGTGTTTTTACACAGTGCTAATGTTATTTTCTATCCCCTTTCCCTCTGAGAAACCTTTTTTTTACTTTTGAGTAGGTTAATTAAGATGTTATTTTTTATGTTTACAAAGCCATTTTCCTCTTAAGGACCATTGACTAGCCCCAAAATGTATGTGACTTTAGCTTTTAGCATCCTTATGGAGACAATCGGTCCTCACAATATAGGCAAAACCTCTCACTCTCTCTCTCTCTCTCACACACACACACACACACACACACACACACACACACACACACACACACACACACACACACACACACACACTCAAGCAGAGTCTGCAGTCTCATTATGTGTGATGTGACCCCATTATTGCGCATCCCTGAAGTATTGTTCAGCACTGAGTGTCATCCATCAGTTAGTCCTCTAAAACAGCCAAATGAATTAAAGATTTTATCCGACATTCACCATCTACACATCTTCCCCTGGACTGATCATCAATACTCCTTAATGCAGAGCTCTAAAGCCATCCCAAATTCTCCAGCACACACTCTCCGGTCAGCATTCACACTGAATGCATACTCGTCTCTGAGTTTTTTTACTTTATTTTTAGACCGATCCATATGTAGTGTGGGCGTAGAGCAGTTTACCGGGCTACGCCGAGTCCTGGTGTTTATAAATAGCCAGAGCGAGCATTATTCCCACATCATCAATCACATCGAGCATGAGGGAGAGACTCGAGGGTGTAGTTCTGCTGTAGTCTGACCTCCACCAGTTCCACGCCACACGGTCTGGAGGTGTGAGCTGGATGGGCTAATCTGGAGGGGAACAGATGCCGGTGCCCGGGAGCTCAGAGGATGACGGATGGTTCGGGAAGGGCAAAATTTAGCTGGTGTGCTTGCCAGAGTGAACTGAAATATTTAATGTCCATATGGAGAGGGAGGGAAACTAAAGAATTCATTATTTTCTCTCATAAAAAGCCAAACGTGCATGCACAGATCTCTTCACTGTTCACCAATGTCTTGTCCATTTCTGTACCTTTCTCAGATACACGAACGCACATGAATCTATGAAATGTGACACTGACGCAGACACACACTTGTATTTTTTTTCTATGCAGTCAGCTCACTCCCAAACACAGAGAGAGGAGCACACACACACACACGCAGTGGAATCTTTTCATCTTGTAACCATGGCACTTGCTAGAATACAGTAGGAATCCAGCCGATAACAAAGTGCTTACATAACTATTGCATTGCCAAGCTCGACTCCTACCTTGCACACCTCTTTCCCTTCTTCTCTGCCTCTCACTTTTGTGTTCCCTTTCTATTTTTCTCAGCAAAATACCTCTGTATATCTGTCCACGCAATCATTTGCCATTGCGACAGATTCATTCATGGGAAAAAAGCACCTTGTCTTTGGATAAAAGAGCTAAATCCCTCCCTTTGGTTCCCAAGACGGTTAAATTCTCAGGTTAAGGCCACTCGCTTTGGTTTCTTAGTGTAATGAGGCTACATTGACTCCCTTCCACACTGGTACTGCATCAACCTGCCAGTCCAAATTGGAAAACATTCATTATTTATCTCCTGCTGGAGAAACCAGTCATCTAAAGTCCAAACAGAACCTGCTCTTTTCCTTCAAAGGTTAAAGGCAAGCAAAGGATTCCTGATCCTTACCTCCCGCAGTTCATGTGCCACATCTTTCAGCTCCTTGAGGATTCCTTCCAGCTGCTCGATCACCATCTTCATGTGGCTGCGGATCTGTTCTCTCTGACTGGGGGTCTCAGAGGGTTCCCGGGCTGGAGCTCCACTCTGGGACATCCTTCACAGGCTGCTCACGGGCCGGGGTGCGGAGCGCTGAGGGCAGGGGCGAGCCGAGCCACGATCCATGTCTGGGGCCTCCGGGAGCCGCAGTGCTACTGATCCGATCTGGGGCTCGGGCCACACGGGAAGGGTTCAACATCTTAAATACACCTGGGCAGCCGAGAGACCTCGCTCGGTCTGGGGTCAAGCCTCCTCTTGCTGTGTACGGCAGGGCATCTCGGGACAGACGCGGATGGAACGGAAGGTGCTGGAATCATTGAAGGACGGTTAGGCTGTTAGATCCAAGAATACACACCAAACTCCAGGATGAAGAAGCAAAATATGCAAGAAGAGGGGGTCATTTAACCCTAGCATGTGTTTAGTGTGCATGTGTGAGTCCTTAGGGGTAACTTTGAATGGAAATCAGTTGTCCATGATGCAGAATTCTTCTCTTCCATGAAGACATGATTAGGAGGGTTGTATGTGCGACAGATCCACTGCGAACTATCGAAAAATCCAATCCAGGACGAAAAAGGAAACACCCAAAGATGCCTTTCTTTCAGAGTAGACTGAAGTGCTTCTTTGTTTTAAATCTGCAAAGTTTTATCTTTTTTTCCCTTTTTTTCTTCTTCTTGTTTTCGGAGTAAAAAAGTCAAACCAAAAGGTGAAATATTCCAACAATGCGTTTCCTTGAACTGGATCTGAAAGAAAAGCAGAGAGAGAGAGGATGTTAATTCAGCCAAATATATATATATGTTTGTCCTTGTGCATTTGTGCATATCTGAAACGATAAACCAAGGCAACCGACGTAATGCTTTCAGAGTGATTGGCAAAATTGCATCTACACTTACAATAAGTGTTATGATGAACGTTTCACACGTAATCCCTCACGGGGTGTCAGACAGAATGGCGCATCCTTTTCTCCAGGTTAGAGAGACATTTCTCACCCATTTCATTAAATGGAAATAGAGACAGAGATGAATCTCAATCCAGTTCCCTTTGGTACCGGTTGAAATCCAGTGGTTACCCTTTCAGAATAGCAAGGTGTTCTTCAAAAGCCATCAGAGAAGGTAAATTCCATGTCATTTGCTCCAGGAAGAATTGGAAGGGATTAAAAGAGGAGAACTTCACCCTTCAAACCACTGCCAAAAGAGACAACACCTGGAAAGACAGGAAGGAGAGCAATTTCTCTGTTTATCTGGTAACGTCTCTCTTCTTGTCATTTTTTTCTCTCCCCCACATTCAGTTTTCTTAAACACATATCTCAATTTTCTCTTTTAACCGTGTTCAAGCTTTGGTTTTCTACACAAAATCAATTACAGACAACAAAGAGAGACCAAGAAGAACAGATACAAATGAACACGCTCACCAAATCGAGCCCCCGTGGAAATACACTTCATAAAACAGGGGTCTCTGGCACTCTTTCTCGCTCTCACCTCTCCCCTGGTCAGTGGTAGAAAGTGCGTGCAGGTTTGCCTTCCCTCCCTCCTGAGGAACAACGGGAATACAGTTTTCGGCTCAGCTAGGCTCGGATCATCCTTCCCGTTTTGTTGCGGCGTCAGTCACCATCAACTGCGCGCTCTCACACACGCCGTCTTCCTCCCAATCACCCCCACTTCCCTCTCTCCCTTCCCACACACAATCCACTCTTTTATGTCTTTCCCTTCAGTGTCCGTCCAGCCACACTCGCCCACCGTCAGCAGGAGGGATCATTCAGAGCTGTCCTTCAGAGAGAAAGTGAAGCAGCAGCGGAGGAGGAGTAGGAGCGAGGGAGGAGGTGGTGGATGAAAGATTGACCCCGGTTCCCCTCTTTTCGAGCCCCCGGCAGCCTTGGCTTCTCCGCTCCTGCATGGAATCCTGGAAGTCCTCGGATGCTCTTGTTGCTGCGGCAACCACTAGCTGCTGATTCCGCCTCGCATTCCGTCTCTCGGCCGTGGAACAGACACCTCCTGTCGCCGTGACGACAGTCTCTGACTGAGGGAAGGATGCTGCCTTTGCCTCCGATTCTAAACCCTGTGTATATACGTGCACTCTGGCACTCTGGTCACCCCCCTCTCTCTTTCTCTCTCACTCTCTCTCTCTCTCGGTCCCTCCTGCCAGATGGAGGTGGAAGAGGCTGGAGTTTATGGACAGGCTTTGGCTGCTAGTGAAGACGGCTCTCTCTCTGGCTCTGGGGTGGAGGGGAGGAGGAGGGACCAGGAGGTTTA
This sequence comes from Cyprinus carpio, assembly GCF_018340385.1. Taxonomy (NCBI): domain Eukaryota; kingdom Metazoa; phylum Chordata; class Actinopteri; order Cypriniformes; family Cyprinidae; genus Cyprinus; species Cyprinus carpio. The sequence continues at coordinate 3,203,886 of NC_056589.1, read as the reverse complement.
AAGAGACAGTATCAAGCTTCACACTGTATCTCTTTTATGTCTCCCTTCATCTGTTTATTCATAGCCCTCTATTTTCTTTATGGGTGCCTATAGGCATTTACTCTCCCAATATATGTTGTAAATAACATCTTCATGAACTGACTTAGACAAAATTGCACTACATATAAAGACTCGTTTCCCATTTTGTACTTGCTATTTTTCTTTTTCTTGTTTCTAAGCATACATTTACCAAGTATGATATATGATGATATGACATTTTAATATATAATCTCTAATATATACACACACACACACACACACACACACACACATATATGTATATATTTAGAAACATTTCAGTAAATGTATTATCGAAAACAATGTAAAGTGAAATTAAGGTATGTTATCTTACACAATTTCATGTCTTATGAATGTGTTTCTTGTTTTAAAGGTATTTAAATATTTGATTACTCTTTAGATTGGGGAACACTTATTCACTATTAACTAAGAGTTCATAAACTCCACATTTGCTGCTTATTGATAGTAAGTAAGGAGGTTGTTGTAGTAGTTATTTTTAGGTATTGGGTAGGCTTATTGGATTTAGAATATGGTCATGCATCAATATGTGATTTATAAGTATTAATAAACAGCTTATATGCTAACACTAAGCATGCTTATAAGCAATAGTGCTCACTAATCTATAGTGCAATCAAATATTTTGACTGGAAAACAAAACAAAACACAAAACAAAACAAATCTTTTGTAAATAAATCTCAAGCTTGATTCAGACCCCTGAAGGGAGGGTTACTAAAATGTTATGTTCGTTCATCACTCACAGGCTCCAACAAATTGAAAAAAATGATGCAGAGTAAAATGTTCCCTTTTGTATCTTCCACTTTGATCAATAAAACATTTTCCCCTTCATAAACTCAGCACATTAATACAATGTGCATATCTGACTCTAAACATATGTATCGGTGTGAGTTTTCAGAGCACTGTATTGACTTTCCTCTTATTTCTTTGCATTTGTTTCTCCTCCATAAATTTCCGCTGTTACTTCAACTCAAACCACTTTGTGTAATGACTCAATTCAGACTGTTTTGCAGATAATTTCAGTCTAGAAATGTGAACTCGTCGTATTTGCAAATGCATTCTGATTGGTCATTTCCCTCGTATTAATTTGCATTCAGAATGCTGATTGGTCATTCGTTCTTGCATCTATTTTACCATCTGGCCAGCAATGAGAAAAGCCTGAAACCTGAACTGATCTTTAGAAACATAGTCGTTTGCTGCCTTGCAATGGCTGATATTCCCTTCAGTAAATGCAAATCTAGTTATAAGTTGATTTATGCATTTAGATGTGGATTAATTAAGGGCTATTGATCTACAGCTGTGAAGAGTGTGATTGGTGAATTCTCTGTTTACAAAAGCAAATGCATCCCAAAGGCAATGTGCTCAGCGTATCTGTGAAATAAGATTATCTATAATGCTTCGGGTGCTTGAATTCGCTTATACATAAAGCCAGTGTGTGTGTCACTGTGTGTGTGTGTGTGTGTGTGTGTACGTTCACATGTAGGGTCAGAGTGTGTGTGTGTGGGTCTGTGTAGGTGGAGGCTGATGTGGCATTATTCTATGTAGAAGTGTGTAGGCTTGGAGGAGCAGTTGCACTGCACAGAAAGATGTACTTGTGATATGCCTTTAAAAGTCATAGATCATTGCAAACTCTCTTAAACATCTTTACAGCCCTGTTTAGCATAATTTGGCATCTAATGAACACTGATAATGGAGCACAATCGTAACTGTTGAAGAATCGTTTGACTGTCGTCTCCGTCCTCCTCCTGCTGCGATGATATTTCTTTAACGCTAAGGTCATTCTGACTGCCGGTTTTTACTAGCAGAGCTGGACAGAGGCCAAGGAAATATCAGCCCCACTTAATATTTCCATCCTGGATTTATTACACCTGGCCCGATTATGGAGAAGTATAAAACAAAACAATATTCTACCAGCACCGCACCACCCTCCTTCCACAACAGTACCACCACAAGAAAAAACCAATCAAATAATGTACTACAAAAAAAAGACGACGAAAAAAATAAAGAGAGAGAGAGGAATAAAGAGGTGTTCGGGAAGAAGAAAGCGGCCCGTGGGGGTTTATTTGACCACTTATGTTTACACAGCAATGAGCAATCACACCCCGGTTATTTGATACTTCAAGATCAAGTATCTTTTTATTAGACGAGTCAGTATTTGGCTGGCTCTCTGCGTGCTGAGATACGGCCGCTGTGTCTCTGTTTGTGTGTGAGGGAATAAGAAGGATTTATTTTTTCTCATAAACCAAAACTTGAGGGACCCAGCTGGTCGATAGAGGCGGTCTAACCCTCGGCCGGTTTCTTTGTCAAAATAGCCACCTGTCCATCACAGCTGGAGTTCACTATCAGCCAGGAACTGCGTGCTTATCACTGCTATGTTAAAACACAATGTATGAGGCATATAAAGCAATCTTCTTTTTCTTATTGGAAACCTGTGATTCTCCTCTCCACAAGGTGGCTCAGTGGTGCAGTGAAGACCCTGGAAACTCACAAAAGAGCAACACAGAGGACCTGTGGAAGAATCTCCATCTGTTCTTTATAAGGATGTTTGGAAATAATTTTGTACATTTGTCACTGAATATATACTTTTATATTTAAGGATGAACTGTTTGGTTTATAAATAAAACAAATATGAATAAAATATATGTGAAGCATATGAGTATTAGAAAGTATCAGAACTTAACTTGCATTTGAGAAGTATCCTATATGCAGTTTTGGTTTCAGTGTAGTATAATTGTGATACTATTATGGTTGCTATTAGTATTTTTATTAATAACTATTATTATTATTATTATTTTAATTTTAGTTAAAGTTTTAGGAATTGTGTGTTTATTATTTTATTTTATTATTATACATTTTTTGATATGTCTGTATATTTTTACATTTGTATTTGAGTTTGTTTTATTATTTTGAGAAATGTAAAAGTTACCTTGTCTATATAATATATATATATAAATATATATAAATAAAAATATATAATATTATTTATTTTTATTTTTTCATTTTATTTCAGTTAAAGTTTATATTAAATCCTGAAAATCACCTTACTATCCATTAATATGCAACAAATTAGCAGTTTGTTCAGGGTAAACTCTTAGTTAACAGTGAATATATGTATCCTAAGTGTTAATGTTAGGGTTAGGGTAGGAAAAAATTGGCTCCTTTTGTCATACTGCTGTATGAAAGCAATAAGCCACCCAAGACCATGTATTACAGTGGCTTTACCACGGTTAACAGGGTTTTACAGCACTGATGCAATCACTATAACGCACATCCTCCAGCAGCTTATTGCTTTATTTGACCTCCTCACATTCACAGACCTCAAGCTCACCGCTCATCCCTTTCCGTGTTTGTGCGCGTGAGAGGCTCATCGTGATGGACTTAGTGATAATGTGATGCTTTACCCTCCGTCTAGTCTTCTTCACAAACCACATTCGCTTCAGCATAGTGCTCAGGAGCCCCTGATTTCATTTATCCACTCGCTCTTCTTCTTCATGAATGATCATCGTGTCCTGCTGTCTCTCTCAAACACATCTTCTCATTGTCCTTGCTGGGGCTCCCTGAGCTCTGCTGTTTGCCGAGGGCTATGTGTGCTTGCCGTGGAGCTCGCCGACGGACGCCGCATCCCCAATCAGCCGCAGCTTCCCCACCGGAGCGCTAACGAGCCAGAGCAGCTCATTGGTCATTCAGCAGGAGTCCCAGCAACACGGATCATCACATTTCTCCCCCGGTCTGGCCTCGTTTAGAGCCGCGCACCCTTCAGGAAACTCGACTTTACACAAGTTATGTAATGCTTAAGAACCGGATGTCAGCGTTGATGTATGCGATGCGATGTGGAGACTGAGGCGCGGGGGGTTGACGGAGAACCGGAGATTGGCGGTGTTGGCCGCTGACAGTTCGTGCAAACATAATCAAGGGCGAGATGTCACTCAATATCATCCCTATGGAGACGAGAGCGAATGCTGTGCCATTCTAGCACTTTCCACTTAGATAACGTCTCATTTTAACACACTTGGCTTAGTTGCACACTTTAATTTGAGCTTTTGACTGATACAGCTGGTGTTATTAGTGGCTTAACACAGACTTCTGGGAAGGAGGAGGTGTGGACTGTTTAATGCTTGGTGTAATTATATTTTCCACTTACTTTTTGCTACTACTAAATCCGGACGATCACTGGTATCATCACTATACATCACCATATCGCATAACAGTATGCCTTTCTGGAAGGCTGTTTTAAAGCAATGTGTATTGTGAAAAGAACTATACAAATAAATGTGACTATTACGAAAAAAATAAATAAAAATAGTTCACCCAAACCGAAACATATTTTTATGATTTACTTCCACAAAATGAAATTTAAGGCTGCTGTCAAGCTTTAAAATGACAAATTAAAGCACGATAAATGAATTATAGAAGTACTTTGTGCAGTATGTTACATGTCTTTGCAATCCACACAATAACTTTGTGTGATGAACAAACTGAAGTCGTTAATCACTGTAAATATTGACGCCACAATTGCTTTCAATACATTTAAAGGCTCCTTCAAAATCTTAAGTTCAAATTTCAAGGGTTATTATTATAGGTACTGTATATATCAAAACAAACAAACATTTTCGTGATTTGAAATAAACTTTAACTGAAATAAAATGAAATCCAAATATATATATGTATATATATATATATATATATATATATATATATATATATATATATATATATATATATATGTACAGTATACACAGATATGTATGTTTGTGTTATTATTAAAGTTTTAGATCAAAAACATAGATCACAAAATCATAGGTCACACAAGTCAACTGTTCCCCATTATTTCAGTATTTATTTAGTATGCTAGTTTATTTATTTATAAAATGTATGCAACATCGCAGAGTCCTTTGGATTGATAGTTCACCACTTTACCTTGAGAAAAAAATGTTTCTGTTGTCATTAGAATTTCTGATTAGCAGCTTTATTCATCATTTATCATACATTCTAAAGGTCTTGAGAAGACTCACACTAGTGGTGTTTTCTGCAGTAAATCTCTGTGAACTTCATACAGGAAAATATACAGTTCAGACCAAAAGTTTGGAAACATTACTATTTTTAATGTTTTTGAAAGAAGTTTCTTCTGCTCATCAAGCCTGCATTTATTTGATCAAAAATACAGAAAAAAATGTAATATTGTGATATATTATTACAATTTAAAATAATTGTTTTTAAATTTATTATACTTTAAATTATCATTTATTTCTGTGATGCAAAGCTGAATTTTTAGGATCATTATCACATGATCCTTTAGAAATCATTCTAATATGATGATTCATTATCAAAGTTGGAAACAGTTCTGCTGGCTTAATATTTTTCAGAACATGTGATACTTTTTTAGGATACTTTGATAAATAAAAAGTAAAAAAAAATAAAAAAAAAAAAAAGAAGCTATGTTTTTAAAATATAAATATTTTGTAATAACAATATACACTACTGGTCAGTAATTTGGGGTCAGTAATTTTTTTTCTTTCTTTTTTTTTAAATAAAATCAATACTTTTATTCAGCAAGGATGTGTTAAATTGATAAAAAAGTGATAGTAAAGAAATATATTATTAGAATATATATCATTAGAATTTTTTTTTTAAATGCAGTTCTTTTTAACCTTTTATTCATCAAATATATTAGACAGCAGAACTGTTTCCAACACTCATAATAAATCAGAATATTAGAATGATTTCTAAATGATCATGTGATAGACTGGATGTTACATGTGACACTGAAGGCTGGAGTAATGATGCTGAAAAATTCAGCTTTGCATCACAGGAATAAATTATAATTTTTTTTAAGTATATTCAAATAGAAAACTACTATTTTAAGTTGTAATAATATTTCACAATATTACTGTTTTTTCTGTATTTTTGATCAAATAAATGCAGGCTTGATGAGCAGAAGAAACTTCTTTCAAAAACATTAAAAATAGTAATGTTTCCAAACTTTTGGTCTGTACTGTATATTATGGTGATTACCAATCACTGCAATAAATATTTTACAATAAAATAGACTATAAAATAAGCGATATATTATATATATATATATATATATATATATATATATATATATATATATATATATATATATATATATATATATTTTTTTTTTTTTTTTTTTTTTTTTTTTTTTTTTTTTTTGTTTTTTTTTACTGTAATCTGAGAGAGACAGCTGAAGGCTGGCTGATGATGACTGAAGTTTGGCATTCAATGCATCAAGGCCAGAGCAGTGACAAAAGAACCGAGATGGAGGAAAGAGAAATAGAAAGAGGTTTTACTGTCACTGAGTTCACGTTAGTCCACATATACAAAATTCTCACTTTGTCTTTAAACTGCAAAAGAGGCTCTTACAGTGGCATATGTATACCTCAGTTTACATAGCACATATTAAGGGCCCCAGGGAACCATGAGACGGGGCCAGAGACAAAGAGCGAAGCTACGTTGGGCTATTTAGTAAACTGTTCAACAAACTGCATGATGAAAGCTTGTTTTGGTAATTCCTTTGTGTACTTGAGGAAAAATAATAAGGCCTTCTGATTATTTTATTTTCTTTATACACAAAAGTACACCATTGTAAAAGACTGCTTGTGAAAAAATAAGTGTAATTCATTGTATTGAATGTGTACTTCAAATCAATAAAAGAATAATAAAAAAAAATGTTCTTGCACGTAATAAAATGTTAGGTATTAAAGTATATTTTACTTTATCATTAATGCTTGTCAGTACATCCCGCTGTAACTTTAACCACATTTCAAACACAATAGAAGTAATTGTGACATTGCATATAAAGATGTACTGAAGTCCTTCTTAAGTGGTTAAAAAAGCACACTTTTGCATTTAATATGAATTTAAACTATTATACATATATTTAATACAAATGCAAACTAAAATAATTTAATTGCAAACTGCATGCAAATGTCTACAAAAAAAATTGTTTTTACAAACAAATTTTCTTTCTATAAAAACTTACTCTAAATAAAAACTTCTTAACAAACTCAAATCTAATAAAGCACCTTGGAGTACCATAGAAATCATAATTTACCAAAAAAAAAAAAGTTTCAAAAAGTATAATTTACAGACAATTAAATTTTAGTGAATGAATGAAATACTTACAAAATATTTATTAAAATTAAAGGATATTTACATCAAAATACAAAACCTAGGGTACATTTACAAGAGAACAATGTACTACAAAATGAAAAAGTTTTTCCTTTGCATTTTTTAAAAGTTTTGCGTACAGAAAACAATGTTGTCCAAACGATCCCCGAACACATGGATCTGAAAACATCTGAAAACACTGTATTTTATCCGTGCCAGTCCAGTAGTTGCCGATGTCACTTTGTAAAGAAACTCTCACGCCTATAGATAATATTCATATGCACTACATCACAGTTTCATCACGAGTTTGTGGAGTAAACTCGATAATGCCATCATTTTCAAAAAACTTGCACTTGTAAAATGCCACTGTTGTATAAATGAATGGCTGAAATGCTTAAAAAGTTTGCTGTTTTAGGTGAAAACGGTGTCATGTAAATTCCCCCTAAAACAAAAATCTGTGTAAAAACTAAAACTTTGCCCAATTGTACTGCCACAGTGCCTTTATTTAAGCCTTCCATTTCACTCGTCTAAAAAAATTTGATTTGAACAAACTGTGCATCCTCTAATCAGTTTAAATGGGCCGAATCTCACGGTACACCACCGTCGATCGTCCTGCTTTGACCCCCGCAGAGCACCAGCTGAGTTCTGAGCCCAGGACTTGTCTCTCATTCTCCTAAAGAGGGGTTTTGTCTCTGAGCTGCATCCCATCGAGTGAATCGTGAGTGTGAGAGTGTCCCATTCCAGTCGGGAGAGCGGGTGACAAATTCCCTCCAATTCGACTCTGCTTTTTTTTGATGAACCTGCCACATCGGTGCGAGCCGACAGACACAGAGCTGCCCTCATGCCAGGTACGAATCCTTGCTCGGCCGGAACAATTTATCTCATCACGCAACGCCGTGGACTCGCTTTACCTCACCTGTCCTCTTCTACACACTTGTTTTTTCCCCCCTATTTTTCCATTATCTCCAACCTCCTCGGCTGACTTCAATCAGATTCCCTGTAAGAGGGATTTAATTTGCATCTCACACCTCACTAGTGCACTCACCCGTCTTATCAGTGCGTTCTCAGAGTCGACGGCCGCTCTTCAGCACGTCTGCGCCACACGGAGTGAAATATAGACCGAGACAGAGAGTCAATGCCGCCGCTATTTTGAGGCGAAAATCGCTTTCGATTTCTCAGTGCCTCTCGCTGCTCCATTGGGATGAGGAGAAGTTTGCACACAGGCAGACAAAGAGATAGAATCGCTCGACTATTTGGGAGCATGCAGACACTTAAACGTATCTATTTTACAGAGCTGGGGATCTCCATTAAAGAGTCGCCCTCCCTCCGTGTCTCGTGTGAGGCAGTCAGCGCAGTCTTCTCTAACTCAGGCTGACATGAGAGAGCATTAGGCCAGGAGCTGTTGATGGAGTGGTTGATTGGACCTGCCACCTTTTATTGTGGCGGTGCAGCTGAGCCGAGCTGTCACTGACGCCGCACGCTTTCCTCACACCACGTGTGCACTTTCACCTTCGACCTCGACCTTGCATAACCAGTCCCTGAAGCTCACGGTCAATATGGAGGACAATCAATCAACGGCTGAGGGAGAATCTTGAGAGGCAAGTGTAGGGTGCAGTTGACGTTTGCTGGATCTGTTGTCGCGAAAATATAAATGTTATGCGTTGTACACGGGTGCCCAAAGTTTTGCTGATTAGCATGGGTCAAGTTAGTCCCTTCTGGAGGAGACCATAAATACACTATCTGCATTTTTCTCCATTAATAGCCATTCAAAAAAAGATGCATATTCCAATCTGAACTCACAGGAAAATGTAATTGTTTTACAAGATGACGATTTCATATAATACAAAATGTTAATGTGTAAACACAAACAAAAAATTTTTAGAAAACAGATAAGCATGAAAAATAGCTGGACATAAAAAATAGAAAAAAAAAAAAAAAATAAAAATAAAATAAATAAAAAAATATTAAACAATCAAACCATTGTGTGTAAAAAACCACAAACCCAAAACCTAAAAAAAAAGGTGCAACCCTAAACCTAACTGTCGCTGGGATGTAAGCAGATTGTACAAATCAGTTTTTAGGATTCGTGCAAATTAGCCACCAATTTACCAAAACATAATTTACAAATTGCCATTAGTGTTGGGTATTCTAACTTTTTTTTAAATTGCAAATCACAAATAAAGTGTAAACATTTAATTATAGTACATGTTTCACCGCATTCAGACTAATTTTTTGAAGTTCTTAAAAGCATGCAATGGATTTTGTATTTTTTTGCCGGCACAGCTCACACAGAAGTGACTTTCAAAGTCAACGCTGTGAACGCTGTGAATTTTACTTTTGTTCTTTTGCTGATACAGAGAGAATGCAGAACTAAAATACTCTAACATAATACTTATTCAGTAGCATCATAAAAACTACAGCATAACATATACAGCGCAACCAGTGTCGGCCAATTACAGAGCAAATGACTCTAATGAGCCGGTTCTTTCTAGAGAATCAAAAACCAATGGCGAAAACTGTGAAGTCTGAAACTCAAACTAATGACTCCAATGAGCCAGTTCTTTTTAGAGCAGTGATCCTCAAATCTGGCTCGTGAGATCCACTTTCCTGCAGAGTTTAGCTCCAAACCTAATCAAACAAACCTACCTGTGATTTTCTAATGATCCAGACATTGATTAGCAAACTCAGGTGTGTTTGATTTGGGTTAGAGCTAAACTCTGCAGGAAAGTGGATCTCACGAGCCAGATTTGAGGATCACTGTTCTATCTAGGGAATCAAAACCATACAACAAAGCGGGTGTATTATGATCACGAATGAATAATCATTATGAGTCTGTTCTTTTTAGAGAATCAAAAAACTTGTGGTTCCATGACAGATTTAAAATCACCACCACAGACCTAGTTGAGCATCACTGTCAAAGAAAGAATAAAATAAAATAAAAATAAATAGATGAACGCACTTGTCAAAGTTTCCAGCACTTGTCAAAGGTGATATCATGCACAAATGCTAATGATTTGTACACGTGAATCATATCTGTGCGTGTAAACCCAGACACCGCTTTGGAATGACATGCTGGTTAATGGAAGTGATGTCTCTGTTGGCTCGAATTTCGCTCTCATACCTCTCAGCGCAAAATAAATGGAGCTGTCCTTTTAGCTCTGGGTCAACTACCTGTCCATCTCAGTCGTTCGCTCTCGCTCTCATCCAGTCTCTTCTCCTTTCTATGATCCCGTCCTCCGCCATGCTTGTGTTCTTTTCATTTTAGCCTTATTATAGGGCCACTAACGGAGTTGCTTTGCCATTATATGAAAATATGACCCCATCTTGCCGGGGGTCAGTGCCAATAAATAGGAGACACAGAGGTGGAGCCACTAAGCCGGAGATTCGAATCGTCCGTCCGTCAGGTCAGAGGTCATGCTCTCACTCTCGTACCTCCACCTTCAGTCTCCAAAAGTAATGGGTACCATCTCCGAATCTCTCTCTCTCTCTCCTTATCTCGCTCCCCGTCCCTCTTTCTCACTTTCCCTTCTTCAGCTGGATTTACTGATGTTGACCTTTTGCTGAAATTAAGCTTGCCAATCCCCAGGCAGCTAGGGCAAAGTTTAAACCAATTAAAGATAACTTCACCAATCAGCAGCTCCAGAAAGACTGATTCTGCCCTGTCAGGGGCATTACGATAATTTGTTCTGTGTCACGGACGGGTGAGAGGAGGTGAAGTGGAGCTCAAGGGTTGGACCATGGGTGAAAATGTCTAAGCGCTAATGCCAACGTTTTCCAGTATTAGGGGAAATTGTGGGAAATTAATGTTTGTGACTGCAGCCTCATAAACTAGCTAATATTCACAATTCACATCTCAATTACATCCTCCCTTCACATGTCTCAGCCAATCACAACACAGAAATTATTATTAAAGTTATAAATAATAAATAAAAATATATATATATATATTCTTCAGCACAACTGTTTCCAACATTATTAATAATAATTAACATAAAAATATCTGCATTTTTAAATTGCTAAAATATTTAAAAAAAAATGTACAGACCTTTAAAAATATTTTTAAAATATATCATATATATCATATATATATATATATATATATATATATATATATATATATATATATATATATCATGTCCTGGGCCAAAAATATCCTAAACAACGAATCATAAAAATGTTTAATTACAAACAAATCCTCTATTATCCTTCATTGTCCCAGTGCTTTTGGTGTTTTTAATCAAAGAAAATGTATTGAGTCCAGGAAAACGTCAGACTAGAGTCCAGAAACACGATCTTTGAGACTATAACCATACTTAAATATTCATACAGACTAAAGCTTAAAGCTTCCCCTCTTATGTCATGCCAACTAAGTGAATAATTTCTGCCCACTATATATCAAAGAATATCCTCTGGCTCCTCATTCTGAGGCTTTGTGCTTAAATTCAGTCATTTTCTTAAGGTGAATCTCTGATTTGTTTACAGGCTCCTTGTAAAAAATTGATCTGTCTCTCGGAGAGTGAATGTGCCGGTCTTACGACATCCACTCAGTATGCTTCATACAGGGTACCTCTGGCCAGCTATCGACAGCTTTTATACCCAGTGTCACCTTGGAGATTAATTCAACCTCTCAGAGAGGAAAACCTGAATGCCATTATCTCTCCTGGGAATAGACATGTACTGTATGTCAAATTCCCTCTCGCTGTATGATTATTAGAGAGAGAGAGAGGCTCGGTGGCATGCAAGGTGAGGCTTGGAAATCTAATTGTTCTCAATGGCATTGATAAAAGGGACGAGACACAGGCCTAATGTTAATCAAAATATAATCTCCTAAATATTTGTTTCATCTCACCTGTCATCCATTTTAACGCCCAGCTTATTCTCGCTCTCTTTCTTTGCTTCTCTTACTTTCCTCCTCCAGAAACACGTCACATGGTTTTCTCTGCTGACTCATGCATGACTGTTGTGTCTTTTTCTAAGGAAACTAGATCTCCACAATTAAACAATGGCAGATTTTCTCTGTAATTCTCCTTTTCTTTCACGGATGCTCATCTGTTCTGCATCTAATCATCAGAGAATCCTTGTTCACAGAGTTCTGATGCCGATATTCACTCAGATTTTATTTTGGGATTTTTCTGAATTATTGTGAATGTGAATTCTGTTTTCAAAGATCCAGAAACTACTGACTAGAAAAAATTGAGATACTTAGATATACACTTTTACTTGATTAAAAATGGTCTAAAATACTAAAATCTATAATTATCTAGAAAATGATATAGCCACAGCTTATTTTATAATTGTTTGACACTTGAATGTATTTGTCTACAGACTGATCACTGACAAGTCAAGTTCAATGATCATTACAACAAAACGCTGTAAGTTATTAACACAAATATAATACATTTTTTATAAAGCAATTAATAATTAGAAAGAAAAAAATTACAAAACGAAAAAAAAAAAAACCTGTAGCTTTGTAGAATTTAGAGCACAAGGTTTTGGAATAAGTAGCTCCATAAACTATTGCAAAACAAAGTTTTTAATATCTCTACTTTTCAATAGATACTTCCCAACATTGATACCAGTGATTCAGAGCATGCATGCTAAATACTAATGGCCGACCGATATATCGGCCGATATTTGAATTTTTTTATTATCGCCATCTGCCATTTTTTTTTTTTTTTACTGTTTGTAAAACTTGCCAGATGACTGAATGCACTGCTGGTTACAGTGTTTACTTTCTTCTTATTCATTTCTTTTAACAACTTTATTTGTGAAAAACAGAGTTACAGACTCAAGTAAATTAATCTCTTTATTTTACAGATTTTATTAGGATAATATCACATTTTCACATATATAAAAATTCAAAAAATATAAAATATAAAAAATATTGGATAAAATAAATATAGATTTAATTTCAGCTAATTATGTGTTTTTTTAAAATAAAATTAAATATTACATTTATATATATAAAATATCATATATCGGCCATCCTGCTCTCTAAAATATCGGCCATCATAAAATCATTATGGGTTGACCACTACTAAAGACTAGGCCAAAGCTTAATCTGCTAGTCTATGAACTAAAAGATTCATCCACTGAATTGTGTGCAGCATATCCTTTTTTAACCTGAACAACCAAACATCATCTTTCGAGCCGCTCGTTGAGCGATACAGGTCTCTGTTGACTTTGAGGAGGACAGCAGTAAAGCCCAGATCTCTGTGGAATTATATATTATTTGTTCCTCCCATGCGTTATTAATGGTGATTCTCCCTGGCCCTGCCGCTGCCGGATTAACTTGTCTGCAATGAACCTTGCGACGCAGTCAACAGTACACATCAATCCACACACAGCGTCTGTGTAAACACACACACAGGCATCAGTCCAAGGTGAGGAGAGAGGTGACATCGAATGGAGGAAAGGACTGATAGGTAAAGAAGGATCGGCAGACGAGTGCGTCTACTCACCACCATCTTATTCTGACCTGACGGAAAGTGAGGGATAGAGAAAAGGAGCTTCTGAACTCCTGGGTTGGACTCACTTCACACAAACTAGCTGTGATGGAGCTAAAGTACCAGAAAGAAAACACTGTACCTCTTTTCCACTTCAGTAAGCACTGTCTTCCGCTGGCACGACTATGTATTTATACGTGTCTTTTTCAGGAAGACTCTCAGCAGCGGCTCAAGTGAAATGCTTTGGATTGATGGTCTGTTACTGGTAGAATAAAAGGAGGTCTTTAGCACTTGGAGAAAGCTCATCTCAATGACAGTTCATCAGACCTGATTTGAAATCTGTCATGTATGTTTATTCAGTGCACTCGATGAATCGAGTCGCCTAGGACCCTAGGCCATTTAATACTAGGGCTGCAACAAATGATTGATAGTGAAAACACTCAACAACAACCCTGACTAACGATTAATCAAGTCTGTGCATGGAAAATGTTTATTTTACAACCTCTAGCTTCAAGACAATAATGGTCATATCACATATGCACAATATACATTATAAAGCAATTTTGTATGATTCCTAATCAGGCACTTAATAGACCACCAATATAAGGTTCTTTCAGCAAGTTGCATTGCGGTTCTCATCGATTTACACACTTTTGAGGGGACACTGCATGGAAAATATACCAATGCATTAACATAAAATGTTGCAAAGAAATGCATTTCACAAAGACAGCTACTTTCCAAAGGAAAGATGCTTTTTGTAGCCAGATGGTGTAGATGCAACATCTACTCTCTGAGGCTAACAGGGCCACGCTAACCAGCTAAACCTTGACATGTGGGCAGAGAGAACCGTTCCTCGTGTCGATCCCACAGCCAGAGGACAAACTAACAGGGCCAGTGTATTTTCAGCTGTCCACAAGGCTCCTACACAACAGACTGTAGCATAGTTTGTGTCATCGCGTGACTTATGAAACTCAAACCTTTTGCCAGTATAATTAGCCCTCAGGTTCCTCTGGAGGGAGAGAAGACTCTTCCCGCTGATGAGGTGTCAAAGTTTCACTGTAACAAGTTTCTGGTCGCTGGCCATTTGGATGCTGCATTATTGATGTTAAGGCCTCGTTTGAAACAGAAAATAGTGCTTTCCAAGTACAGAGAGCAAAAGCAGCAGAGGATTCATTTCGAACGCACACACGACACAGATATTAGAGCCCGGAGGCTTGCGGGGAAGCACAAAGCCATGTGACGGCGTAATGCCGACAGAAAACCATTTGATCTGGCCCCTTTCAAGGTGTTACAGAGTCCCTTTTATGCCCATGAAATGTCCATTTCCGCTCTGCATTTGTCTTCTGTCCTGCATCTTCCTCCGGGGGTCTGTTTCTTTATGTCCATGTTCTCACTTCCTGCGCTCAAATTGATTGCATTCCTGCTCCCCTCCGTGATGGTTGAAAAAACAGACTCGTTCTGTCCCTATAGCTCTGAATCTCTCCGGCTCTCTCTTCACCTGAGCTCTAATCACAGCTGGTGTTTATGCTGTACCGGGAACGGGTGAATGGACAAACAGCTCGGAATGCTAATGGGCTCCTCAGTCGCATAAAGTAGTTCGCACCAATTGTTTGTTTAAGTGTGTTTCAAGAGCACGCATGCATATGTGTTCAGCTGAGAAGGCCTGTTTACATTGAACTAAGTGTGTGCTTGCTCAGCTATTGTGGATTTGAGGGAGAGTGAAATACAGAGTTTTTTTTTTTAGCCCTGGATCTGTTTGTTCAGTAATTGGTTCATATTCAAACTGCTAGATTCATCTTATAAAGTTAACCAGGGCAAATGGTGAAAACTTAATTATAATAAATAAAACTCTTGCTTCCCAACTTTAAAGCCACCAGTGTTAGGGAAAGTTACTTTTAAAAGTAATGCATTACAGTAATGTGTTACTCCCTAAAAAAGTAACTAAATGTGTTGCTTAGTTACTTTTTCGGGGTCTAGAGTTGCACCGGTCGACCGACTATAAATGGGAACCAGTTTTTAATTTTTTTTTTATTTTTTTCTCTCTGATCTCTATCCCAGAATTGCAATCATTTCACAAAATGTAATTTGTGTGGAATTTTTATGAGGTCTGTAAAGAGGAGAAAATACTGTACCAGACAGATCA
Source organism: Cyprinus carpio (assembly GCF_018340385.1). Classification (NCBI taxonomy): domain Eukaryota; kingdom Metazoa; phylum Chordata; class Actinopteri; order Cypriniformes; family Cyprinidae; genus Cyprinus; species Cyprinus carpio. The sequence continues at coordinate 3,188,094 of NC_056589.1, read as the reverse complement.
AGCTGACTGTTTGCGATTCTTGAAATATAGGAAAACATATTTGTGGAGGTATTTTCAAGAATGTATCTCTGAGAGGATCTGACCATCTTCAGAAATGTTTTGATGACATTTTCATTCCATCTTATCTCCATATAATGCACATTTCAGTAGTGTTTATAAGCACAGCTACTTTGTGTACAGTGGTGACCAAGGAAACTCTAGGTTGCTGCTGTTCCATAAGCGCCACCTGCTGTCAAAGAATAAATTTGCATTTTTATTCAGTCCATCGGCTGTTTTAGTTTTGTGCAGGTGTCTTATGTAATATAATTTCACATATTTAAATTCAAAACATTCTTTTTTGGTTTAAATCTTGAAATTATACATCTAATTCAAAAACAACTGCTCCTGCTACATGTGTGTAGCAATACTGTCTGTTCAAAATAAAAAAAATAAAAATAAATAATTTCCTGTTGTACTGAACTTGCATTGAACCGTGACCCAAAAACTGAGATACATACAGAACTGGTGTTACTTATTTGAAAAAGTAACTCAGTTATTTTCTTCTAAATTTAAAAATAATTTGTTACTTTAGTAGTTACTTAAAAAAGTAATCTGATTACGTATCTTGCTTTACTTTACTACTGAAAGCCACAATGCCTATGAAAGTGCTAAAATGTTCTGAGTTATTGTAAGCATCTTTCTAGGGTTTTTTCAGGTCATAAGATCTGTTCCTGACCTGAGTCTCTTCGTACCCAAACTGGGACTTTCTTTCAATAAATCGAATTTAAGTGAGTTTCTTTCAAACTTGAGGTAATGCACATTGTTGGACAAACCAAAGTTTAACACAGGGTTAACGGTTTGTTAAAACCTCCAACTCTAACTTTAAGCAATGGGCTACTGGTGATGCTCTACCTTGGCAAGCAGCACAGATAAATAAACTTCTCCGCGGACTTTCTTCAGAAAGATGCATGAGCTCCAGGGCAGATGAAGCTGAATGGGTTGTGAGTGAAAAGGGACTCGGGGACACTCAGATGTACCTGTCTGCCAAAGCGAGTGACAGAAAACATTTAGCTATTTAGCCAACTCATGTGTGCTGTCTGCAGGCCAAACTCAGGCTTTGACGTCTAACTTCTCTCGAGACGTTCTTACTTTGGTTATCAGTCAATTGATTTCATGCTCTGCACAAATAACTAGTGTCTTCGAACAGTTTAATCCCCTTTGACCACAAACTCCCTCCAGAAGTAATTAGATGGAACAACCCCCGAATCTCATCAGTTAAGTCTGGACGTGTGTGTGTGTGTGTTTGTGTGTTTGTCAGACAGACAGTGTGTGTGTGTGTGTGTTGTTTCTCATACATAAACACAAATGACAAGTGTGTGTGTGTGTGTGTGTGTGTTTGTAAGACAGACATTGAAGTGATGATCCACACCAGTGACTTTTTCTCCTCTCTCAGCACTGCGGACATGTGATTCTTCTTCTGTCTATCAATCTCTCTGGCTTCCAATTCCTGTAATAAAATCACCCAATCTCTTTCTGAAGGTCCTCACTCAAACATGGGCTCTGTGCTTGAATTTTACCTCTATTTCATTCTTTCTCTTTCCAGTTCAGGCCTCTGGAGTCCTCAGCCTCAGTAATGTGTGGAATAAGATGGCTGCGCTGGATGCTGGAGAGGTTTTAGAGTAATTTTCACAGACTGAGAGAAACTCACCAGGGACGCACAGGAACACAACAAAAAAAATATCACACCAAAACACTTTTGTAACAAAAACCAATTCCTGTCACACAAAGGCAGCAAACACACACACACACACACACACACACACACACACACACACACACACACACACACACACACACACACACACAGTACTGTATGATCAGCATTAGGGAACGCTACTTTTAAAAGTATATTACCGGAAATTGTGTATTTTTTTACATTTTAACTTAGACTGGTATGAATTTAGGTACGAATGTAACTGATGTATGAAGAAAGGAAAGGTTTTCAATTATAAGTAAATTAATTGATTTAAAAAATAATGCATGTCAAAAAGTAACATATATGACAAAAAGTATTACAACTTCCTATAAGTAATGTGTTACTATGATAACCCAAATCTGATTATGATCACACACAAATCACTGTCTGAACATATAAATGGGCATATAAATATTTTGAACCTTACAGCTTCATTTAGACATCCTACAGTAAGTACAAAATGAATGTCCATCAATCCATACAGACAGACATGGCTCAAAGACAAAAAGGGGTTTTCAAGCATCAAAACAATAAAGCGAAATAAAGCACACTGTATGGAGCAGAGCAGACCATGCACCTGCACAAATGCGACGTCAAATTTTAACACGCACGTTCTCAAAAATTTTGTCACATATGCAACTATTTTGGTCCCAGTCTAGAGCCCTGTCCAGTCAAGATTTAGACCATATCATAGTACTTAGACTGCTCTTATCAGAGTTACAAATGACCTGCTCTTATCAACTGATCATGGTTGAATTTCTCTATTAGTGCTACTGGATCTTAGACACTATCGACTACAACATTCTGTTGAATAGACTAGAAAATTATATTGGCATTACTGGAATTGCATTGGCATGGTTCAAATCTTACTTATCTGACCGCCATCAATTTGTATTAGTGAATGATGAGGTGTTATATCGATCACAAATGCAGTATGAAGTACCACAAGGCTAAGTACTAGGACCGTTGCTTTTCATGCTTTACATATTGCCCTTGGGAGATATCATCAGGAAACATGGTGTTAGCTTTCTCTGTTATGCTGATGATACTCAGCTCTATATTTCTTTGCAGGCCCAATGAAGCATACCAATCTGCAAAAATAACGGGAAAAAAAAAGTTGATTAAAAAAAAAACAAACCAAAAAAAAAAAAAACAGAGGTGTTAATTATCGGACCAAAAACTTCTGCATGTAATATCATAGAACATTATCTAAGATTTGAGGGCTGCTCTGTTAATTCTTCATTATCATTAGTTAGGAACCTAGGTGTGCTATTTGATTGCAATCTTGGTTTCACTTTATTTTAATTATTAGAAGAGGATGTAAGTAACGTTGGACCTACATTATCTACTAACTCTCATTAGAGTGTTTGTAGAGTATTAGAAGAAGTAACTGGCAGTAAACTGGTAGGGTTAGGGTTAGAATAAGTTGACATGTACTTGTAAAGTTACTGATAGTGGAACATCTGTTGGGAGACCATCACAATAAAAATTAAGCAGATATTAAATAGACAGGCTACTAATACTCTGAGAGTTAGTAGACATGTAGGTGTAATGTTACTTATTACTTATTGTAGCATACTTATAAAGGAACCATCAAAATAAAGTGTTACCGCAATCTTTTCTTGGAAAAACATGTTTCTAGCATTTGTAAAAATGCATTTTTCCATCTTAAAAATATATCTCAATGTCAAATGCGGAAATGTTAATCCATGCGTTTATGACCTCAAGGTTAGATTATTGTAATGCTTTATTGGGTGGTTGTTCTGCACGCTTAGTAAACAAACTCCAGTTAGTCCAAAATGCAGCAGCTAGAGTTCTTACTAGAACCAGGAAGTATGACCATATTAGCCCGGTTCTGTCAACACGGCACTGGCTCCCTATCAAACATCGTATAGATTTTAAAATCTTGCTTATTACTCATAAAGCAATTAATTATTAAATACAACACAAACAAACACATACAATACACACAAAAAATAACATAAAATATTACATCTCATCTTTTTATTCAAATCATAATAAATAAAAAAAACAATAAAAAAGTGTCAAACAAACACTCAAACAACCACTATAAAACCAGCTGCAGGTTTGAAGATGTTGATTTCAGTTTATTATCTGGCATGCCCTACAGCTTTATATGGTCAGGAAAAAATTGTGATTAAACAGGCTTTATTACACAGTTTGTGCATCAAAGGTACTTTAATGAGAAAATCACATCTGTCTCTTTATTTCATCAGCCTTTTCAAAAGCTAGGAAATTAATTTTAAATATTCAAGCAAAAAATAAAAAATAAAAAAATAAATAATAATAATAATAATAATAATAATAATAATAATAATAATACCGTGTTTTTAGTTGATACTATAAAATGTATATATTTATCTTTAATTCTACAATTATTTAAATGTATAAAATGTAAATTATTTTACAATTAATATTTACACTATTTAATAATTAAAAACAATTACCAATTAAATTAATATTATATTATATTAAAATATAATTACATTTCATATAATTTTTCAGTACTTTTTAAGTATAATTTCCATTTTTTTTTTTTTTTTTTTTTTTTTTTTTATTATTTTTTGGTTAAACTATCATTATAAAAGTATTTGGTTGTCACAAACAAGACCACGGACATGCTAACCATTTTTTTCTTGTTCTAAGAGTAAAAGCAATATTGATACCTATGCAAACACTCTGTACATGAAAAACAGATGTGAGACCTTCTCATTCCATCATTTATTTATTTATTTATTTATTCCATTTGAATGGCTGTTGTTAATGCCAGTCTTTGTTTGCTCCTTCATTCTCCACACAATACCCATTATGCATCACCATTTACCTCAACAGACTTTATATCCTTCAGATTAACAGAATGATTAGTTGCCTCAAAGTCGGGCCGATACTGTTTAACTCCCCCCGTTATATTAAAAACTAGAAAGCATGAAATGAATGGAGAGACCAAGGGCAGATCAATCAGCGCTGAATAAAACAGTTCCTAAAGCATCTGGGCCTTAAATGATTGAAAGCAGGAAAATAATTCATTACAGGCCAGCAGCCTTGAGCTCTTCAGGGCATGAAAATGAGCCCGGAGTGTCTCAGACTTAAACGAGCCTCATGGTTAAACCAGAAGATAAAAAAGAACAGACTCCTGTAATGTGGCAATGGTAACTAGAATAATATGACAATATTAGATTGAACATACTCAACAAAATCTCCATGCATCCATTATTCTCATATTTTAGAATGTACATTTATGCACTTGCAAATACACTCTGAGAAAAAAAAAAGGTACAAACCTGTCTCTGGAATGGTATCCTAAAAGCTAAAAAGGTCTCTTTGTACCTTATTCACCCCTAAATGGTACTTATTAGTATCTTAAATGTGCATATTAGTACTTGAAGTGTACATATTAATATCTTTTGAAAGAATGCCATCACAGTGCCAATGTTGTACCCTTTTTCTCTTTCTTTCTTCTTACTATTATAAAACAAAACAAATACAAAAACACACAACAAATAAAATTAAAATAAAAGAAAAAATAAAAAAAACATTGTGTAATAAAATAAGATACTTTTTTTTTTTGTATTTATTTATTAATTTGTTTGTTTGTTTTGATTTGGCTCAATTGGTTCAGTCATATTTCTATTTAGGAAGGGTCATGAATAATTAAAAAGCTACTTTATTAACTATTTATGGTCACTTTTGGCAAGGAGTTGGAGCTCTGCTAAAGATTTGAACACTTCGAAATTTTTATATTTTTTCATTATAAAATATATATAAAAGATATTGTATGATGTATCATTTGTATTTTCTATATGCAAATGCACAGCTTATGTTTTCTTATAGAACTAGGGGTTCAAATCAATCAAAATATTTATTACATCATATGTTGATTATATTAATCGGATGATCTGCATTTATAAATATTTGCTTAGACAAAACAATTAAGAAAATAAAAAAAACAATACATTACTGATTATATAAAATGGTTAAATATATACATATAAACAAATATATATATATAAATAAACTGATATTTGTGGGATTATAAATAACTTTGAAACTAATAACATAAAAAAATAAAAAAAAAAAAAAAAAAAAATTCATCACAAAAAAAAAAAAAAAAAAAAAAAAAAAAAAAAAAAAAAAAAAAAAAAAAACAAAGAAGCAATAAGTAACATATTAAATTAAACATGGCTTTTAGAGTGGAGATATCGGCCATAAATCATATACTTAGAATCCAGATGGTCACTATAAGGTCCTTATCTGTCCTCTATAAGGTACAGGAATGAGCAGTAAAGCCCGCTCTGTACTCACAGGAGCACAGCATGCACATCAGCTTCAGGGCGATACATGTCACCATAGTAACAAGTATTCATTTCTCTTAACAGTACATGCAGCAAAACTCTAAACTGCAGACAAATGTAAACATGCCACCGAAAACTTTTGCATTGAGGAATAAAAGTCCTTGAAGTCACATGATCTCCTGCTTTTGCATTACACTAAGCTGCATTAAGCTCTTTTAGATGCACGTATCAGCTCCCAGGGCTCAGTTTGATTACTTCCATGTACCTTTCACCCAGAAACAATATGGATGTTCAATATAATTTAGCTTGCTGATATTTAAAAATCCCTGACTGGTCTGTCAACAAAGCACACAGGAGTGCGAACGTGCATCTCAAATAAAGGTCTTTGAGCGGTAAGCGCAAACTTATAATTCACCAGAGCGTTGCTGAGCCCTTATCTTGCACTTCTGCTATTGCCAGACGAGGCTTTTCGGGCCGGCCGGTACGTCCTCGAAAAATAATGCTGCCTTTAATTGTTTCCGGAGGCAAGAAGCGACCCCGATGTGACCTCTGATGAAAGAGAAAAAGAAAAAAAAAACACCTCTGAGTTGCAAATTCATCCGGCTGGCCTTTAATACATTTTGTTTCTTCAACCAGATAGGACTGATTAATATGTAAAGGCTGAAACATCAATAAAAGAAGTGTGGAGATTTGTATGCAATTACAGAGAGCCATTTTAACCATTAACTCGTGATAACATGATGATGGTTCATGATTAAATTAACAGTGAAACAAACAAATGGGGCTCACGCCATGCCCACCCACGCGCATTAGGCAAACTCATTGGAAATATGTGAGCCGTGCACGCCGGTTTTGATACCAGTAGAGCAGCCGAGTGCTGGTATTTATACTGTCGATGTAATGGTAAATAAATATGTTAGTTCAAAGTCCATGAGGCTTGAAAAATCCAAAACGGTGTGAAAATTAATCTACTGCATGTAACAATGAGGCCAAACGTCTGAGTTTACCATGACATGGCCTACATTTTTATTAAATAAATGTATTTAATGGAGAAGTGTGACGTTTTTTCCATGTTTTTCTATCACACACTTACTATACAAAGACCAACCAATGGTGTTAGTTTGGGCCGGGACTATCTGTTTGTCCAGAAAATGGCAGGTGATGGAAAGGGTTAATGACATGTTAGATGAAACAAACAAAAAAAACAAAACAAAAAAAAACCTAAAAACGCGCAAACGTCTTAAAATGTACTCTTTTTTATTTATAGAAACCAACTGTAATGAACAGTTTTGTTGATTGTTTGTTTTTTATTATTTTTATGAGCCTTAATATTATAACAGGAGAGTTTTATCACCTTGACATTTTGGTCCCAAAAAATAAAATAAAAATGTATTTGCTAAAATGAATTGCATAATATATTTATGTAAGTATTTGTTCTACAAATATAATAATAATAATAATAATATAAAATAATAATAATAAATGACACCATGACATTAACACAATAGAGGCTACTATAATATATCCTTTAAATCTAGTATGATGAGTAGCAACACCTAAAAACATAACACCATAACATTAACAAAAAATAAACTTATTATTATGATTACTATTATTATTATTATTATTATAGGCAATTTTGTATATTATTGAAAATCTATTTGAAAAATATTACTAAATTTTTTAAGGCATTAACACACACACACACACACATATAAATGTGTGTTAATGTTTTTAAAAATATGGTAATATTTTTCATATATATATATATATATATATATATATATATATATATATATATTTTTTTTTTTTTTTTTATTTTTTTTTTGAGTGGTTTTATTAAGTGACAATAACATAACACCTAATCATGCAACAGTCTATTTAATAAAGATGCACAAAATAAATGCAGTGTATGTGAGCTAGCCACCGATACTAACTACATCAACAGTTTCGTGCCAGTATGAGGATCCTGTCCTCAAAACGTCTGTCTCGTGTTTTTCTCCCCGTCTATAATTGCAGAGCACAGACAGAAATGGTGCTGTGTGACGAGATACCCCTGTATGTGTCTGTCAGCAGGGCCTGCTTGAGCTTCATCCAGAGAGCTGTTTTTTCATCCATAATAGAGGGCGAATCAAAGTGCTCTCCTCTCCAAACTCAGCACCCATTACACAATGTAACTCTTGCTGCAAACCCTTTTATCCCACTCCTTTGCTCTCCTCTACTCTCCTCTGCGTTTGATCTCTGTGATACTGCTAATTAGGGCACGGTCCTGGCAGGCATATGGCTCGCCCGCTAAAGACAAACACAGCGCCCAGCAGCATGAAGAGCTTCACATTTCATTCCACGACTAAACAACATCGTGAAAGTCAGCAAAGATGAATCGCAAACGCCGCCCACATTGCAACTGTGCCCTGAATCTGTTTTCTTTAAACAAGGAAAAAGCAAATCAGCAACTAATCTTGGAGCATAATAAAGCTGTTAGCGGTGGCATGTTGTGGACGCCTGAAATGTGGAGGCATCTTTTGTTTTTTTCAGTCTAATATAAAGTGAAGCTTCAGCAGCTCTGTTTGATGTTTACAGCACACGGAACAGCATTTTACCTCGCACTTGACTTCCAACAAGCAACCATTACTATAATATTTATATTTTAGCAATATCACACATCATAAACGAAGTCAAAGCAGACTCCGAGTAGTGATGCTTCATTACTGAATGAATCGGTCGAGTAAACTATTCAATAACTCACTCAAAAAAACAGTTGCTGCTCAACCCTTAAAAGGTTCGCTCTATGTAGTAGTGATGCACGCTTCTGAAGCACTGCTCCACCTCTATCGAATCATTTGTTTTGAACCAGTGATTCAGAATCAGAGCTCGTATCAAACTGACAAGTCAAGGAACAAAGCTTCGGTTACCTAATCTTGCAACAGTTTTATCAATTTGTAGACATTTTTATTGAGACAACTGTATGATTAATGTGAGAGTTTAGTTTATAGATTCTTATTGACCTGTTTAACCAAGCCCTGTATAAAAAAAAAATAAAAAAAATTACATAAAAAAATAAAAAAATAAAACAAGACATGCAAATGAAGAAATGAACACATAATACAAAAGCTTCATATTTAATGGCATTTGATAGCAATGGGTTTGTAAAATAAGTTGTTATGCATGCTTGATTTTTTTGTTGCATTTATAACGTTCTGACCAGCAGATGTCAGTTTACAGCGTGCAAGTTTCCTGTTTTCGTTAAAGTGACCCTTGCAGTGCTTGCTCTCCGGGTCACTGAAACTGTTTCAGACAGGATAGAATGCATCAGAATTAGTGCCAAATAAAGTTAAACTTATATTGTAAATGTTCATTTATATGCACATAACTTTTTAGGCTATACTGTGTTGCGTTTTATTTAACGATGATAGCCAATGATTTGCCAGAGCATCATAAGGAAACAATCCAAGTAAATGAGCCGACTGCCAATGTTAGTCATGTTTTACCTTGAGAGTCTTTAAAAGCGTGTCATCTTTGCCAAAATAGAAATAAAGTTTCTGTTGTGATTATGCTGTGCCTTTTTCTTAATCACTTGCTCAGCTGGTAAATATTTTCCAACAGGCTTTAGTATTAAATCACAAAGGGAACTGTTAATGTTTTCATAAGCATGAGCTGGAGTATTTGCATCCCCACGTTCTTCCCCAAAACGATACATTTAGTGGATACGATGCACAATGGGGTTACAGACAAAAATGTGTAAAAAAAGAAAAGAAAAAAAGATGCAGTACTTTCACAATTTAATGCTTTCATTAAGCTTACATTAACAAAGTGTTTTAGATTTTAATGACAAGTTGCCAAAATAATAGGTCAAATAGTAATAGTGCACATTTCAAAGAATTAACACATTAAAGTTGCTCATGGGATTAGTTGCATTTGGCTTAAAAAAGAGAAACAGGTTTTGTGTTTTATTCACAGTAGAGGAGAAGACATGACATAGAGTACATGACTAGCAGAAATAACTATTTAAACTGCATGAATTATTTTTTTTATTTAATATATATATTAAAACACATTGTGATGTCAACAAAAGAAGAAGAAAAATTAATTTCTGTCTACAATAAAATGCTTTTGCAAAATATGAAATTGAAGGAAAAAAACCCTGAATACAATGCATTACGCAAACCTTTGTACATACTGTATACACAACTCTTTTATGAACGCTGTAAATTTAGACATACTATTATTTTCATATACTGTATAGTAGGGAAGTATTTATATTTGGTGCAGCCAGTCACTTGTTTAATCCCTTTTTTAATTTAATTGGTTGAATGAAATATAGATACACATTGAATATAAATGTTTTTAATGTATGAACATTTTTAAGGTTACCCCAGTGATTTGCCGGTAAGCTGGACTCACTGCATCATGCCATGAGAGAGTTCTCACTGACAAATACTAGTGCTGTTTGGTTGTTTTGTTTTTCTTCTTTCTCTATCAGCTTGGCTCTGCCAGCGGTAAGCTCACAAATCGGGCAACCAACTGGACCTCATCTACATGCGCTGTTGCTCAGTGGACAACACTTTAGTTACTCCACTGCACACCTCAGACCACTTCCTCATTACTGCTAATCTAACACTTACTCCTGAAGCGGCACACGCTCCAACGCGGGTCACCTTTCGACGGAACCTACGCTCACTCTCTCCATCTCGCCTATCCTCTGTGGTTGCATCCTCACTTCCTTCACTCTCGCAGTTTTCAGCTCTGGACACGAACAGTGCTACGGACACTTTTTGTTCCACTCTGACCTCCTGCTTGGACAACTTTGCCCACTGTCGTCTAGACCAGCACGCACCACCCCATCTGCCCCCTGGCTGTCCGTTGTACTCCGTGAACATCGCTCTAAACTCAGGGCTGCAGAGAGGAAATGGCTTAAATCAAGAAACTCTCCACCGACCTCAGTGTGTATCAGTCTCTCCTCCTCCTCCTTCTCTGCAAACGTCTTCACTGCTAAAACATCATATTACCACGACAAGATTAACAACTGTTGTGGCGCTCGGACACTCTTCAAAACCTTCTCTTCTCTTCTTAATCCGCCTCCACCCTCCTCCTCCTCAATCGACTCTTACAGCTGATGACTTTGCAGTTTTCTTCACAAATAAGACAAGAACCATCAGTGACCAATTCTCCACGCCGCAGACTGAGGATAACTTCACAACGACTAATGCTCACTCGTTCTCCTCCTTCTCTCCACTCTCAGAGACGGACGTTTCCAAACTTATCCTGTCCAGTCATCCTACTACTTGCCCTCTGGATCCGATCCCCACTCACCTCCTTCAAGCGATTTCTTCTTCAGTCATACCTTCACTTACTCACATTATCAACACCTCTCTTCACTCTGGTACATTTCCTCAGCATTTAAGCAGGCTCGGGTAAGCCCACTGCTGAAGAAACCATCTCTAAATCCAGCACTTCTAGAAAACTACAGACCGGTATCCCTTCTTCCATTCATTGCAAAGACACTCGAACGAGCTGTGTTCAACCAGCTCTCTATGTTTTCTTGTACAGAACAACCTCCTGGACAGCAATCAAACTGGCTTCAAAAGTGGCCACTCAACTGAGACTGCCCTGCTCTCGGTTACTGAAGCCCTGCGACTGGCAAGAGCAGCTTCAAAATCCTCAGTACTCATTTTGCTGGACCTGTCTGCTGCTTTTGACACTGTTAATCACCAGATTCTCCTGTCCACCCTCAGAAAGATGGGCATCTCTGGAACCGCACTCCAGTGGCTTAACTCCTACCTGTCTGATAGATCCTTCATGGTGTCTTGGAGGGGTGAAGTTTCTAAGTCACAACAAACTTGCTACTGGGGTTCCTCAAGGCTCAGTACTTGGACCGCTTCTCTTCTCCATCTACATGACGTCATTAGGATCTGTCATTCAGAAGCATGGCTTTTTCCTATCACTGCTACGCTGATGACACTCAACTCTACTTCTCATTCCAACCAGATGACCCGACGGTAGTTGCTCGCATTTCAGCCTGTCCGAGTGACATTTCTAGCTGGATGAATGACCATCACCTTCAGCTCAACCTTACTAAGACTGAACTGCTGGTGTTTCCAGCTAACCCATCGTTTCATCACAACTACTCTATACAGCTGGGTTCGTCAACCATAACTCCTTCCAGGACAGCCAGAAACCTAGGAGTTGTGATGGACCATCAGTTAAGCTTCACAGACCATATTGCTACAACGACCCGCTCCTGTAGATTTGCCTTATTCAACATTAGGAAAATTAGACCCTTCCTGTCAGAGCAATCCACCCAACTTCTTGTCCAAGCTCTTGTTCTCTCCAGACTGGACTATTGCAATGCTCTCCTGGCGGGCCTTCCTGCATGTACTATCAAGCCTCTACAACTGATCCAGAATGCAGCAGCGAGGGTTGTCTTCAATGAGCCAAAAACAGCCCATGTTACTCCTCTCCTCATCAGGTTACACTGGCTACCAGTAGCCGCTCGCATCAAATTCAAGGTACTGATGCTTGCCTACAAAACGACCACTGGCACGGCGCCAACTTACCTAAACTCACTAGTTCAATCTTATGCACCCTCCAGAAGTTTACGCTCTGCAAGTGAACGACGCCTTGTGTTGCCATCCCAAAGAGGTTCAAAATCACTCTCACGGACTTTTTCCTGGACTGCTCCCAGCTGGTGGAATGACCTCCCGATCTCAATTCGAACAGCTGAGTCTTTACTCATTTTCAAAAAACATCTAAAGACTCATCTTTTTCGCCTGCACTTAACCAACTAATACTAGTACTTACCTTTTTTTCTTTTCTATCATATTCCCAAAAAAAAAAAAAAAAAAAAAAAAAAAAACCCTGGCTACGTGTTCTGTACTACACTAACTGAGACTTGTCATAGCACTTGTATACCGTTGTTGTTCTCTCCTACCTTACTCATTCTAAAGTCCCCATTTATAAAACCCTCTGCAAAAAAACTAAATCTAAAAAATTAAAATTTAAATGAAGAACATAAGCTTTGGCCTTAGGCCCTGCCACACACACAAACATGTTTCTAACTAGTTAAACCAAAGCCAGATCTAGTCCATGCACACACTGGTTTAAATAAATCTTAAGGGCCTGCAGTCCAGGAACACATAGCTATAGTTCAAAAAGCTCTGGGCTTTCCTGGACCAGGTGCACTGACCATTCACGCCGTTCAGCAGGTAACACCGACACACATGCAGCACTGACAGGATCAGCATTTTGGCTTTGTTCTGTCAATCATTTACTCACCTACATGTTCTTGCCTCGCAAAAGAAACATCCCCCACTGTTAGATGAGAAATATTATCCATCATATTTAAATATTAAAACAATAAAATTAACTATGCAATCTCTAACACCTTCATTATGTGAATTGAATTTAATAAATTGCTAATGTACTAATTTTAAGGTGATATAAAAATGCATAACATATAAGTAGCACATTACTTAATATGAATTAAATAATTATAATAAAAATAATGTATATAATGTAAAATCAATATTAATATAATGTGATAGTATAATGCATTACATATAGTTTGTGATTCTAAAGTTGCTAAATAAATACATATACTATACCATACTATAATATATATATATATATATATATATATATATATATATATATATATATATATATATATACCACATTATTTTATGATATATACAAATACATAACATAAATAATAATAAATAATAATAAAAATGATGTACTGTATACAATGTAATAGTTTATAATGTGTGTATGTGTGTGTGTGTGTGTGTGTGCAGTTATACAGTTATTGATGAATGAATCAGAGGTTGATGTATATTGATGTCATTAACTTTCATGTGTCTCTTCAGAGAATAAATCACTGTGAACGGCCGAATGTTGAGGAACACAGTAACATGGAGAAATATCAGATTTATGCTTTCATGTGACACGAGTGAATCCACTGATTGATCACCATCCGCTCGCATGTCGCATTCACCGCTGAATCACTTAAAGCGCCTCAGTAATTGGTTACACGTAATGAATTTGTTCTTGCAAAGGCCCACCGCTGAGTTCAACTAATCACATCAGCAGCCGAATTCCTCAACGCCGCAGCGTTTCCAGAGCCCACCACGAAATGGATAGCGGTCTGATCGAGATATGTGTCGCTTTCTGAACTGTGTGCTGATGTCAACACGAGATGTGAGGATCAGGTTATTCATCTTGCTGCTGGGTTTAGAGCTGCACGTGGGAGCCAGATTCTGTGTGTGTGTGTGTGTGTGTGTGTGTAAACCTCTAACAAATGCTAATCTGTGAATTCCCAGAGATCAGCGTGTCTCCAGCAGAGCTGCAGTCAGAGACACAGGAAGATGGCAGAGAGCCTGGAAGAGCCTCCAAAAGCCCCTGATTAAGAGAAAATCACACACTACTGAGATGCGTTTCCTGTTTGCTCTGAATGAACCTCGCTCGCGGCGCTTGATTTCCTGTGCTCACAGTCTTCCTTTTTTCTCTCGATGAATAATGTTTGTTTCTGTCCCCCGACAGCACATCCATGTAAGCCATACATCTTTAATGTGACAGAAGATAGATGACTCCAGGAAATCTAAGAGAAGAGGCATGATCCTGCTGCCAGAACGATGCTGAGGATGCATATGATCCACATTCATTTCAAATATAGAAGCATATATACATATTTAACCCTCTGTTGCACAATGCTGTCTAGAAACAAGCCCATTGTTTCACAAGCACGTCATGCATGTAAAGCAATTAAATGGTTAATACAGAAGAGATGACTGAAGAGAAAACCAATTAAAAGTTTATTCTTGGTCACACAACATTATATATGGCCATTTTAAAAGCTTGTTTCTGGCATGATGCACTGTGTGAGGATGCATGCTTTATAACCTGCAAACATAACCATAAAATCATTATATTATTGTTTTGACTGATTTTTGAACAAATAAATACAGTCTTGAAGAGCCGAAGAGACTACTTTAATAAATAAATAAATGCTTGCTGTTTAATTCATAATTTCAATGAAAAAGTATTTTTTTTTATTATCATTCTATCATGGTTAGAGTAATCTGTGCCACAAAAAGTATTTCAAGCAAAACAGATGCACAATGGCCTGAGTCATAAATTCATGCATTTGATGTAATAGTAGTGTTAGCAGGCTCAAGCTGTGCCTAATGGCGGGTTTCTTCGAGAGAAAGCCTGCAGAAACGTATGATGTGATTTCAGCTGTAGCCTCGACTCGGCTCACCGTGTGTCATTCTTTAGGCATTCCTCTCTTCCTGCTTCAGAACCTGCTCACAGCATTCCCATGATACGCTCCAGGATTTATAGTATTTAGAGTAGATATTTATATTCATAGTAAGCCTATATTAGAAACATCATGTATGACATAATCATAAAAATGAAAAATAAGTCCCTTTCCTCTGGCTAACAGCTAACAGACTGAAACACCTGAACATGTGAAAAGACTTCTGAGATATTAGCTCATAAAATATGACTGACATTCCAGCACAATGTTTTAATGAACAAACTTACTCATTTGCCTAAACTAAAAGTGACACGCTGGTGCTAAATTCACACATTAAATTGCCAAACTCTTTCACAGCACAACTGCCACTAATGAACCAAAATCATTTTTCTCTGTATTATTTTTGGCATGGAGGTGACATGGAGACTTGATGGCTTTCAGAAGTGTATGAAATTATACTGTGCATACTTTTTTTTTGCAAAACCAATCAAGCTGCTTGGAATTAGTCCCCGGTAACTACATAAATTAGACACTAATTGGAAATACTTGCCCCTAAGATGTTGCATAAATTAAAACGAGCTGCAGTTTCAAGTCAATCTTGTTTAAAGTGAGTTATTTTTATTTTGTCTCAATCATAGCCTGCCTTCAGAAGATTTAAAGTGAAGAGAGAGGGTTCATTCTTCACTGTGTAAATGCAATGCAAATTTAGCCTAAATGTCTCATAATAGAACAATAGCACTAAATAATAAAACTAAAATATTAATCTCAAACATCCATGATTCATCTCAAGGATCCATGTTAGGAAACAATAAATAAATAAATAAATAAATAAATAATAATAATAATAATACTATTCATCAAAGACTCCACAAAAATAATAAAAAATATTATTAATTTATAAATTAATTAATTATTTATTTATTTATTTATTTATTTATTTATTTATTCATAATTTATTTATTTATTTATTTATTTATTTATTTATTTATTTATTTATTCATTTCAATAATAATAATAATAATAATAATAATAATAATAATAATATTATATTTATTTATTTATTTATTTATTTATTTATTTATTTATTTTATTTTTATTTATTTATTTATTTATTTTATTTTATTTTATTTTATTTTTATTTTTATTTTTATTTATTTTGACACACACTCACACTTTGAAATTCCTGGTTTACGACATAGTCGGTCCGATACAGTGAGTTTATACAGTGTCAGGTACTTTATCTGGTGTAATTACAGCATGAGGTGTTTGCTCAGTCATTGATGGGTCTCCACTGAGAGAAACACAGAAGAATATGAAGGGAGAAATAAATCTCCGTCTTTGTTCGGGATGAAAGAGCTGCATTTACTCCTAACATGATTATCTTGATAGCAGAACTAATGTAAGATCAAAGCATGTCTGTGGTTGGACTGAAGGGTCTGAATCTGCATCTGCATTAGAGAACACTGTCTGTTGTTTAACGTCTTGACTGCTGTTGCTGGTAAATGTGTGGAGAACACACATGCCCATAGAGATTTGTCACAACAACGGCCAGCAATATTCAATAATAAGGACAAGTTGAATAGAAGATTATAAATCAAACATTTTACATCAAGTCTATCAGTGGAGCTCGCAGCCACCTGGCAAGCCACAGTAACAATCAGTTAAAAAAGGGTTAGAATATAAAGAGATGACATGAGAATGAACACTGAGGTCATAATATTAAGACTCTGTATTTTTGCTGCAGCTGAACTCTTAATGGCAGCTTAAATGAGTCTAGATTGTCATGTTGAATCAGCCAATTACAGTAAATGCACTGTAAGGCCAATCAGCACCAGTTTTGAATCAGAAATAAATGGCAGATTTGTTTGGATGGCAGTTAATAGTCGTGTTTAATGACTGCGTTGGCCATGTGGGCATGAACTATGAGTGTGATGATCGCACATTAAGACTCTTTCCCACACAGTAACAGCACTCGTGATCAGTGCAACAGGTACTGCGCTGCAGTGTTTTGACAGAAAATATAATGCGATTCATAATCTCGCTAGTGAGGGTTTATGTAATGTTGACGTTGGTGCAGGATTACTCATATGAATGGCATTAAATAAATGTGAAGGTTGTCAAGTTCAATGACAAACTCCGAGTCGCTTCAGCTCATTATTTCTGCTCCAGATTTGTTGCATATAGTACTGTTTATTTTAATCATATTTAAATTGTGTTTGTTTGACAGGTTTTGTATGTAAACATTATTGGAAGTGCAGAGCATACAGAACCATAATTAAAAATGTCATTTATCTCTGAAGCATAATAAAATTAAGATTTCACTATATTGTGAAAAAAAAAAAAAAAAAAAAAAAAAAAAAAATGGGATTTTGAGACCTATGGAGGCCTTAGAGTAAAATAAAATAAAAGTTAATTGCAAATTTATTTTGCAACTTTCTTGCAATTTTAATGTATATCTCACAATGTGACATTATATCTCACAAATACAACAAAAGTAACTGGGAGGTAAAGTAAAAATATGGGTACTGGATACAAAATAAAATAAAATAAAATAAAATAAAATAAAATAAAATAAAATAAAATAAAATAAAATAAAATAAAATAAAATAAAATAAAATAAAAAAACATTTAGAAATTTAGGTACAAAAGATAAGTACAAAAAAAATTAAGACTTTAAAATAAAATATTTGACAAGACTGCATAAAATTGTACATTTTACAATAAATACAATATATAATAAATAAATTTATAATGGTACAAAATTATTTTTATTTCAAATAAATGCTAATCCTTAAAAATAAAATAAACAACAAAAAATCAATAAAAATTAAATTTATCACAGTTTCCACAAAAATATTGTGCAATACAACTGTGTTCAACATTGATAATAATCAGAAATGTTTCTTGAGCAGCAGCTCATCATATTAGAATGATTTCTGAAGATCATGTGACACTGAAGACTGGAGTAATGATGCTGAAAATACAGCTTCACATCACAGAAATAAATTACACTTTAACAGAGATTCACACAGAAAACAGCTGTTTTAAACTTTAATAATATTTTACAATTTTCTCTGTATTTTTAAACAAATAACTGCAGCCCTGGTGAGCAGACGAGACTTCTTTCAAAAACATTTAAAAATCTTAATTACTCAAAACTTTTGGCCACCAGTCTGTATATAATAAAATTAAGAAACAGTATATTTCATAGATTAGCCAGTGTTTTTTCAGTACATCACCAGTATTCTTCGGCCCTTATGTTGTAAACTCACATTTATGAAGCCTTTGGGGATTTTTCTGGAGCAGCTCTGGGCTGTATATTCATTCCTCAGTTTAGATTATGAAAAAGAACAAAACAACAAATGGGGGCAAAAAGAGAAGAGAATATGAGAGAGAGAGACGGAGCGAGACACTGAGGTCAAATACACTCTTAATGAGTCCACAAGGCTTTCTCACCGCACGGGGAAAATGCTGAGGATGGAGAGAAGAAAGAAACAATCAAAATAAAGAAGAAAGCTGAGGCATGTGGTCTCATCGGGGAGAGGGAGAATCACCATTAGACATCATTAAGGAGCAGGACGACTCAGAAACTGGGGCGATTGCTTGTCTAGACTGGAGAGTCTGTTTTCAAAACTCAATACTCTCTTCGGCTGATGACATTTCAACAACTATTTACTGACCTGTTGCTGTCTTACCACGGAAAAACCTGTCAGCGAAAAAAGAACAGCAGAACACAGTTTCACTTTCTGTCTGACAAAGTAACAAAGCGCTCCTTTAAAACCTGCTTTATGCTTTGTTCTGACTGTTCAGACCAGCAAAACATTGCATGAACTGGGAATCATTTCCTCAGCTCTCTGTAAACCGCGGCTGTGTCTGATCAAGTCAAAATGATGCATACAGCCATAAGTTTGCACAAAGCCCTTTTATCTCGCAGGACTGGAGGTGCGGAGGGGTTGTGATGGTTGACATGCTCCGGTTAACATATCTGACAAGAGTGGGATTATTACACCGTCACTGTTTGCGAATTACAGCTCATCTCATCAGGAAGATTTGAGGATATGCTGTCTGCCGTAAATCCCTGAAATGAGAAATGCTCTAAATGTAATTGAAATTTTGATGGAGACGAGCTGTTTAAATACGGTGAACATTTCCCCTTTTACCTCTTAAGACGCATCTTCAAACAGCTCACAGCTGAAATTAAAAATATGAAGTGATGGAAGCGCCAGTCGAGAATGTAGAGTCCAGTTGCATAGGCTGTAGAAATTAATTATGAATTATCTTATATGTCACGTTGCCCTCTGGGATATTTGATATTGATCAGTCATTTTCACGCTCTCAACAGTAACTGCTTTCATACTTAAATAAAAATCTAACACTGCTCTCTCTCTCTATTCATTGCAATGCGGATCACAGTCGCTTCAGTAAGTGCTGCCATCCTTGTCTCAAAATCTAAAAAAAAAAAAAAAAAAAAAAAAAAAAAAGAAAATTTAATATAGAATGAATATACTGCTTTATTTATTTATATACTTACTTTTCTTTTTGTGATGGATTATTTTTCCCACTATTTTATGTTATAATAGACCCCCCCCCCCCCCACACACTGCAATGGACTGCTTTATTTATTTATTTATTTATTTAAATGTTAGCTTTTTTTTGTTTTTTTTGGTAATGTATTATTTTTTCCCACAATTTATTATTATTATTTTTTCTTTTTTTTTCACTGTTTTCTGTATTGTAATGTACTGTTTTTTAAATATTTCTGTTGTAATGGAATGTTTTTTTCACTATTTTCAGATAGACTTCTTCCTACTATTTCTGGTGTTGTATTGAATTATTTTTCACTATCATATGTGTTGCAAAGCCAATACTTTATATGAGACTATTAAGAATGGTAAAAAAATAAAAAAGACCTTTAAGTTCAATCAATATTCCATGTCTATAATTTTTATGCAGTAAGCATTTGTGTATAGTCGGCATAATGTACAGTCAGCTAAAGCCCTTCAGGGTGACTCCAGACCCCTGTGTTTGGGGTCAGGCTCCTGTTCATTATTTGGCCATAACGACCGGCTGACCGTACATTATTAGTGCTCTTCCTGTAAGCCTTTGGAGGCTAAAGTGCTGTGGATGGCTTCTGCCTCTCTGATGAGCCTCTCTTGGTTTAGTTTTTCTAAAACTTCTTTTTAGCATTCTTGTTTTATTGTTGCCAATGATACACTGACCCGCAGTCTAATCACTGCACAAAATCCAATTTTGTTCCAAATTTGCTAAAGAAATCTTGCAAACACAGTGCCTGATCTTGTTTATGTCTACTCATGTCCCGTTCCTTTAATAAAAATAAATTAACATTGATTTTCAGACTGGTTCTAATCTAACAGCTTTTAGAAATAGCAGCTTGATTGAATATATATTAAGCCGTTGCATTATGCATGCAGGCCGCCGAATAAATAATGTGGACTGCTTTGCTCTCGGTGTGTTTTTTGATCTGGGCCAGTGCTAATAGAAAGCCTTTCAATCAAAGAGAGAGAAGAAATACAAATCACTGTCCTCTGCCCATCAGATCTCACAAGCCGGGATCTTAAAACGAGGCGTCCTCTGTTAACACGTTCTCATCAGACAGATAACACTACAACGACTGATTCTGAGCGACGTGCTTCTGTCCATCCCCACCTTTAGTTTCTAGGGAGGATTTAACTTGACATCAAAAAGGGAATTCTTTGGACTCGGGGATGAGCAGGCGATTCTGTAGGAGACTGTAAACTCAGGGTACGGCGAGGTGAAACTGGAAATCGGGTCACAGATTGTAGTTACTATGCTCTGTATTACCAGCTCTCATAACACGGCCTCAGATGCAGCCTAATTGAGCTTCTAGAGTTATGAATATTTTCTAGGCCATCTGTAGGAGGGGTTCTGAGAAAAATAATAAGACTGCGTTTTGTATTAGTGATGTCAGGATTCAGAATGGGTGGAAAACGAGTTGAATCTAGCTCCAGAAATCACATAGAAGAGAAAGAAACAATTACAAATTCAAAAAATTTAAAATTATTAATTATTTAATTATTTTATTTTTTTATTTTTTTCTCCATGCATTGGTCACTTTGAGATTTTGGTCAATTTAAGAATTTGACAAAACGTCCAAAATGCACTTTTATGCATTTATTTAATTGCACTTTGTCTATTTGCGTCTGTAGATTTGGGTAACACTTTATAATAAGTATAGAGTAGCAAAGTACTTTTTAATCATTTACGAACTATTAGTTTGTAGTTAATTCATAGTTTATAAACTGTAGTCTCCAGTGCATTAATAGGGCATTCACAAATAGCGCGTTCTTCATTCACCATCAATGTAATTTACACATTATTATTGTTCAATTATCTTATATGTAAATATTTAGATAATGTGTTTAAACAATGTGATCTCATAAGTATTTGCATTTTATATAATGTACATAGACACAAAAACATTAACAAAGTTATTGTTTCTTTTTATTACATTTTTGGTTATGTTAAGTGGTTATTTTTAGGATTGGGGATAGGGTTAAAAGTGTATTTATTTACACTAATCTAAAGTGAGAACTGTTTGCTAATATTAAACCATTAACAACTCCTTTACTACTGGTTTAAATACTGTACATACGGTTAACAAGTCAGTTAACAATTTACAATGTAGATACTATAAACTAATAGTTTGCTAATGATTTATAAGTTGTTACCAAACATCCTACTAAACACCCAAAATTCACTTAAAAAATAAATTTTGAAAAACAATATCCTAAACATATTAACAAAATTTTAACATAACATATCATTCAACATATCATACACAATATTTAAAAAATCAAACTTTTTTTTTTCTGTCTGCTGACAGTATTATTTGATTTATGGAGTGATAAAAAGAAAAATCCAAATTCCCCTCTGGAAAAACCTCTAATATGTCGACAGAATCAAACTTTTTTGAACCTGCCTTTATCTAATATTCAGATCTCTGTTCCGGAAATGTTTGCAAAATTAGTGCATATTTATATTAAACATAGCATTTTAGAAAGCTTGTAATATGAAAAATGTTTGCGACTCTTAATGTAATCAGTCAACTGAAGTATGGTGATATCTATTAGTTAAATGTTTTACCCTGTTCATCTGTGATGTCTTGCCTTAAAATAAATATCACTGAACACATTTCCATGAATTCAGGATTCCAGGAACCTAAACGTATTCCAAAACAATTTTAGGTGTCATGTGAAATGCTTACCTTTTAGATGCTGCAATATGTTAGTGTGCATAATGCTAGAATCACTCTTTTTGCTGTTGAGGTTCATTCACACATTTGGCCAATCACCGTAAATGCATGTTAATGTCCACACAATTCATATTGCTTTCCAGCTCTACCCTGTTTGGAAGCAGGCCATAAATGTGCCACAAAGAGAGCGTCCCGTGAGTGTTTGCTGTGTTTGTGGAGTTAGCCTGCAATTTAGAGGCCCTCGCCTCCATTCTGACAATCCAGTTAAACACAGCGCACTGTTATTATTATTATTATTATTATTGCCATGACTCAAGGTGAGACACAAACACACAGCTTCAGGAGCACATTCAGATCAATACTGACATGCAGGAGCAAGAGAGCTGATACTGGATACTAGTGAACACTTTGTCAGTTTGGCTTTGAGGGCTTTATTATTATTTAATTTGTTTTGTTGCATTTATTTTTTTGCACAGGGTAAAGACTTATGCATGGACCCTCTTTGCTAGACAATGTTTTCTCTCATTGGAATCTGTTATCATTGAGAACCTTCATTAAACTAAATCTATGATTATTATTAGCAGAACAACATAACAGAGCAGATGTGGAACATCTGGGTTATCACAAGTTAATTGCCCTGAAACCCAGATGCACGCTCTATTATGTAAAAGGCTACATTTGTACACTGAAAATATGCAATTCAAAATATTTAAAATATTAAATAAAAATAAAAATATACTTCTACTTCTAGGTCAGTGATCAAGTAAGCACATTTGTGACATTGCATACTGTCATTAAAGCAAAAGCCGGACACATCAAATGCTAAGAGAACTTATTAATTTCCATATATTTGTTCAATGAAAATTAAATTGTTATGTAAACAAATGCAAACCAGATGCATGTATATGCTCCTGAGGACTGCATGTATTTGAACAAATATACAGTAAAAATACAGTAATATTGTAAAATATTATTGCAATCTAAAATATCATAAAATGTTATTTATTTATTTATGTGATCAAAACTGAATTTTCAGCATAATTACTCCAGTCTTCAGTGTCACATGATCTTCAGAAATCATTCTAATATGATGATTTGCTGCTCAAGAAACATTTCTGATTATTATCAGTGTTGAAAACACTGTCGTGCTGCACAATATTTTAATGGAAACTGTGATACATTGTATTTTTCAAGCTTCTCTGATGAATACAATTCAAAAGAACAGCATTTTATTGAAACATAAATCTTTTGTTGCAATATAAATGTCATTTTTGATCAATTTAATGCATCCTTTCTTAATAAAAATAAAGAAAAATCTTACTGACCCCAAACTTTCTGAACGGTAGTGCTATATGCAAATGTGTAATTAATATAAATATATATTGATGAATTGAAATCAGCTACATACAGGCTAATTTCAATTATGCAGCCTGGTGATTATGTGAGGCTGATCAAAGTTATTTAATCTTAGGTCAGTGTTTACAACATATGGAAATCAGGAGAATATTACCAAGGAAACAGTACAGATCCTAATTACCGTCATTCATCTCTTAATGCACACATCTACTACTACTAAGACTGATTTTCATGTAATGCTCACTAATGTCCATTAGGCTGATGCACAATCAGACCAGTTCTGTTATGTTTTGTTGGTTTTACTGGGAACAAAGTGTCACTGCAGACAGTTTGACGGCTGGTGCTATATGAGACGGTCTTTAGTTTGCTGTAGCACTTCATCTTTTCACTCGGAGGTGGTTTCTGTGCTTCTCTTGCGATGGTTTTGCTCCACCAGCAGACCTTTAGTCAAACACATTTGCCCATGTGTTAAATTAGATTAGGCACAAGTGTCACTGTTCATTTATCTCTGATTGCTATGTATATAATCTATAAATTAAGCAGCTTTTTAATTTAATTTCATATTATTTTATGATTCATTTTGATCAGGCTTTAGATTAACAGTGAGCCTTCAAGCAGAAATCTGAGTCCTCAGCACTTTAGGTGACTTTCCCATGCAGTACGTGACACAGAAAGCAAATGTGAGCGGACGTGCGGCGAACTCACATCAAGCTCCAATTCTTATCGGTTTCGCCTCGCTGACTTTATCAAATTCATATTTACCCACGTCTTTGATCATATTCTCTGTGTACGCTAACAAACATATCTTGATTTTAGCTTTGCAGGCTGAGATTAAAAAGAACTAATTCACTGATTCCTGAAAATAGGATGCAGACGGGAACAAATTAAAGTTTATGCACCGAGCAATTGTTATGGATAAAAAGTTTCAATATGTTCCTCGTAATCATCTTTCAATATGAGTCAACACTGTCAGATACAAAAAATTGTCAAATATTTGTTATAAATATTGACAGATTAATTTTGCTTTGACTTGAATTAATCCTAGCTTCAATAAGCAAACAAACAAACAAATGAACAAATAAATAAATACATAAACACATAAATAATAACAAAAAAGTAATTGTGACTTTTTAACTCACAATTCTGACTTCATTGCAATTTTGGGGATTTTTTTTTTTTTTTCTCAGAATAGTAAAATATAAAAACGGAATCACAAGATATAAACTACAAACTACAACTACTAACTATAATTTACCAATATTATCTCACAGTTCTGAGTTTATATCTCACAATTCTTTTTTTTCTCTCTCTCTACCATGGAATCAAAACAAAAAAGGTAACTTCAACATTTTCTGATGTTTTTCATTAAATGTTGAGTTTATATCTATCAGTTCAGATTTTCTTCTCAGAATTGCAAAAAAAAAAAAAAAAAAAGCCAGAATTGTGAGATAAAAGGTTGCAATAACCTTTAGATTATCTTTATATTTTGCAAAAAAAAAATAAAAAAATAAAAATAAATAAATAAATATAGTACTTTTTAGCATCATTAAAAGTGGCCATCTCATGTTGGTTAACACTTTAGATTAGGGAACACTATTCACTATTAACTAGTTGCTTAATAGCATTAATATTACTACATATTGGCTGTTTATTAAAGCACATATTAAATGCATTACCATATTCTAGATCCTTTGACCCTACACAATACCTAAACATGACTACTACAACAACTGCCTTAATTACTCTCAATAAGCAGTGAATTAGGAAAAACTCTCAGTTAATAGAGAATATGTGTTCCCTAATCTAAAGTGTTACTGAAATGTTGCTTATGTCTTGAGAATGCGTGAAGTGACTGAAGAACCAGGTTTCTCTATTTGCACTTTTCTCTCTCTTCCCACACATTTAGATCATAAATTACTCGTGTTCGGGGCTTCGATCCGTCTCTTTAGCCGAAATGACTCGTGTTTGCATGGGCTGATGAGCCTGTAGCATTAGCACTGCAAACTGTAGAAAGTGTTTCAGTGATTTATAGCATCTAAACTGCAGGGAGGGTAACACGTTTTGACAGAAGCACTTTATCAAGTCTGTATCAATATTATTTGGAAAGAGAGTGAGTTGGAGAGAGGCTCAGTGTATTTGTCTCTTGTTTTCTCTATGGAGATGTAATACATACAGTAGCATGATTAATGTGTGTGTGTGTGTGTGTGTGTGTGTGTGTATGTGAATTCACATTCAACCTGCGTGATTTTAGAGATAAAGTGTGTTTGTGTGTGTGTGTGTGTGTGTGTGTGTGTGTGTGTGTGTGTGTGTGAGTGTGTGTGTGTGTGTGTGTGTGTGTGTGTGTGTGTGTGTGTGTGTGTGTGTGTGTGTGTGAATGAGAGAGAGAGTCAGCAGCTCGTTGGTTAGGAACCTAACCATGACTTTTTCTCCAAGGTTTCCAGCATCTTCCAATTGATCAAGACACAAAGGAAATCTATATATATATACAATCTACTCATGCACTCATCATTTTGACTGCAGCTCAGTTGTTCTTCTTTTCTGTATTCATCTGTCAGCTTTTTCAAATCATGAGTCATAAACCCTCCCCTCTCCATGTAAACCAATGGGACGTATGCCAAATAAAAAAAAATATAAATTACACATCACATAATTTTTTTCCCAAAGACGGTTTACATAATTTTCGGTAGTTCTTATCAAGCTTATGAGTGTATTTAGAGGATTATTAGGCTAAATAAATGATTGCAACTGTCTTCATGCCTGTGTAAGAGGGTTATCAGAAATCCGACAACTACTTTAGTTAAAAGCATATCAAAGATACAAAGATATTTTTTATCGCTTATAACTTCTGGAGAAAAAAACAGCAGACGCTGGACAAAGATGAAGCTTTCTAGAGCGCAGGTGTCAATCGCCTGCATTCATGCACACTATCAAATGCAGTATACTTTGAAAGGCTACACATATGATTGTGCACGTTCACTAGTAAAACACTAAGTATACTTGGGTCTTAATCTACACGCCTCTGATTGGCTATTGCATTCCTAAGCTCAACAGAAACAGTGTGATTAGTTATAATTTTCAACGCTGCAAAAAACAATGCATAAAAAGTAACCTGATGTAACACGTGTAGATCTAAATGTAATTCCACAAATTTACACTTTTTATTCATTTTCGCATTTCCTTTTAATCAAGACTGCCATAATAGATTTAGTTTGCCCCTTTAACTTTTTTCACTTTGGTGTAATTTTTGCTGAATTTCTGCTCCTGCTCTGTAATGTTGAGCTCATCGTGAACGAGAGAGCAGCACTTTTAACGCCGCTGTCAGCGCATCGCTCGTGTTAAACTCACACTATCGGTTCATTGATTGGCAGTGACTGAGTCCTGTGGTAAGAGGCCAGAGATGAGCCTGCAGAACCAATGAGAAGCGTTGTCAATCTCAGCCAATGAACGCTAATGAGAGAATAAAAGAAAGTTTGAAGCTGTAGAGCAAGATGTAGCTAAACTCTGAGAAAGAGAGAGATGGGATCAATGCAGGAAGACATGAGAAGAGTTTTTTTGAGAGCAAAAGAAACGTTTGCTGTTCTAATGTCAGATTCCTTTGAAATCATAAGGTACACTTTTTTTTTGGTTTAAAAAAATAAAAAAAGCTGTTCATTCGTAGTGCATTTACTATGTTAACAGATACAACTTTTGATTTGAAAAATGTATTAATAAATGTTGTAAGTTGCTTAAGAATAATACGTATATAGTAGATTCAGAACATTCAACCAGTAAAGGCACGTGACTTTTTACATTTCCAATAAATAAATAACTAAGAAATGAAAATAAAAAATGAAAATAAAATAAAATAAAATAAATTAAAATAAATTGATCAATCAATCAATTAATAAACTTAATTAATGTTAGAGAATTCAAACTTTTGTTTTTAAAATATTAGGTCAAATAATGATCTTAGTAATTATAAAAATAAGAAAATAAACAAAAAAAAAATTATCAAAATAATTATAAAAAAAATACAATAGTTATAACAAATATTTTCTTGATATAAACTGGAAGGAAAATAATTATAATAATATTTTAATGAATATAAATTAATTGGTTGATTTATCATTTATGCAATTCTAAGTTAATTGATACTTTGTTTTTGAAGCACATATACATTTTAGGAGAAAAGCAAGGTAATTTTTACTTCAATAATTTTCACTTACATGCACCTACTTAATGTGATTTATTTTTATAGAAATAATTTTCACTTACATGCACCTACTTAATGTGTTTATTTTTATAGATAAATGACTTTCATAAATATTTTTGAGCGATGACACTTAAATCATTGCTTCATGAAAAAGAATCAAACTCTAGTTGCTTTTTTAAATGAGAGAATCATTAATTCACATCTCAAACACTCTTCCTCCCACGTCACGAGATGAAGAGCAATCACAAAATTAGTCTAATGACACATTCATTATGAAAGTTAATGAGCAAATAAAAAGCAATTTAAAATCATTGTGCTGTTTACAGTAAAGTAAAAGCGCTTCAGCACAGAAGCAGTGTTTTACAGCTGGCTTCAGTTCATGCAGGTTTGGATGAACATATCCCAACATTTCTGCTCTGCCAAACTCTGATGACTGAATCTGACACCAAGGACATTAACCTGATCTCTTCTCTCTCTCTCTCTGTGTGTGTGTGTGTTTGTGTATGTGTGTGTGTGTGTGTGTGTAGTCATTAGTTCACTTGGCAAACAAAGGCAAACCTCATTGATCACTGGACGGAGGTTAGCCACGAGCTACAAACACCTCTTGTGCAATTAGCATGTAGAAAAGGAAGCTGCCAAATAACTAACATGTCTTCATAAACACTCTCTTTCTAATAATGAGACAAAGCCTAAAGCAATATTTGTCTGTGTATTTGTCTATGATTCAATGGCACATAAAAGACAATTCAAAAAACACATGCAAAGTTCAGAAAAATATGTTTGCATGTACTGTATGTTTCATATGGTTTTGAAAAAGCCTTCAAACCACTTTCGATACTTCTAGCACATCTTAATCATTAATTGAATATTTATATATATATCTCTGAAAAAAAAAAACTGAGACCCACTCTAAACTGTTCTTAGCTCACTTCATTCCACTGTATGTTGAACTGTATGTTCAGGCAGGGCCAAGCTAGAAAAGTCCTTCATTAATGAGAGGCTAAGAAGAGCCAGGCTGAGCTTTGCAGAAGACCGTAAGGATTGGACCGTAAAGGACTGGAGAGAGGTCATCTTCTCTGATGAGTCCAGTTTTCAGACCTGGAGAGGCCTACAAGACAACCTCTGATCTGATGATCTGGGGGAGCCACGTACAAGGTTCTCCTAGAAGAAAACCTGCTTCCTGTCTGCTCTGATAATGTTTTTCCGATGCTCATGGACAATGCTCTGTGACACACGACCAGGTCAATCAAGGTGTGGATGGAGGAGCACCAGATCAAGACCTGGACTCCACTGAAATGTGATCAAGAAGAACTAACAAAGCCACGCTGCCAGGAGAGGCACAAAGTCACCCAACAGCAATGTGAAAGAGATGAAAGCTGGGATTGAAAATCAGGGTTATTCCACCAAATATTGATTTCTGAACTCTTCCTAAGTTAAAACATTAGTATTGTGTTGTTTAAAAATGAATATTAACTTTTCTTTATATTATTAGAGGTCTGAAAACACTGCATCGTTTTTGTTATTTTGACCAGCTGACATTCTCTCCAAACAAATGCTCTAAATGACAATATGATTATTTGGAATTTGGGAGAAATGTCAGTAGTTTATAGAATATAACAATAATGTTAATTTTACTCAAACACATACCTATAAAGAGTAAAAACAGAGAAACTGATCATTTTGCAGTGGTCTAATTTTTTGTTTTGTTTTTTCCCAGAGCTGTATATATACACACACACACACACACACACACACACACACACACACACACACACACACACACACACACACACACACAGATATATAATAAAAACAACAACAGAAACAAACAAATATTAACTAAAATACTTTTTACATACAGTTATTATTAAAAGCTTAATTTAAAACACAAAAAACATTTTACATACAATAAACTTTTAATAATAAACAATATTCCAAAAATAAACAATAAATCCCAAAAAAATTTAATAATTCTCTCAATAAATATTTTGCTTTATGCCTCGAGAAAATATCGAAGCGTGATTAAAAAGAGGGGCATTCAAGCCACCATTAAAAAAAAAAAAAGTACAAATCAAGTTCCTGAGTTAAGAAATAACACAGTGATCTCTCAGAAAAAAGTATAGATCCAGACCAAAACAATGAGTTTTACGTGACTGACAGATTTAACCCAGTGAAGTTCCTGAGTTAAGAAATAACACCGTGATCTCTCAGAAAGAGTCATGGGCTCTGTGGAAGGAAAAGCCTGGACCGGAGCAGAATGATTCCTCTCATTTAGCCAGCATCTGCTCTCTGCTCTCTGCTTCTGTGGTGAGAAAGAGCATCATTCACAGCCAGCTCAGTGTAAACCAAAAATCCCTGAAGCCTGTGTTTAGATGCGGCTGTCCTGAGAGCTGCTCCTAACTAAAACAAATGGGCCTTTATTCCCGGCCTTCCTCTGCTAGCTCAGCTAGCCGAGCTGTAGGGCACTAAACCAGACACCACAAAATCGCAGACAAAGATGTATTTCCTGCATGGACAGCAGAATCCCAATATATCCGGCAAACAAAAGCATCCGAGGAAATCTGTTGTGTGAAGCAGCATTGGCACGGCTCGGCCTCTGTGGGTTTGACTGGAGCGTTCACCTTTTCTAGGAACTAGAAATCATTTAGTTGTAATGATTCTCACATAACGCAGAAGAACACACTAATTATTAGTGCCCTTGCTGTAGATGATATCTACATACATCTGCTCCATAGACCACATTCAGGAGATATACGGTGGAGATGCTTCTGTATTTGACACATTCATGCGAATGCTTTGTCAATGAGAGCTCACTTATTTCTCATTTAATAGTCAGTGCCACCTATGAGTGAATATAGATTCTGATGTGTTTTATAGTCATGTTAAATCAACGGACAAAACAACCAGACTGGAATGCAGAACTAAATTTGAAACCATATGCATTTTTTTTTAACACAAAAGCACTTACATAAAATAAGAAGAAGAAGAAGAAAAATAAGAATTTGAACTAGATTTGAAACCATATGCATGTCGTTATTGACTGGGTTTGAAAATTATTAATTAATTAATTTATTTATTTTTTGGGGGTGGAGGGTAAAATAAAAATTCACAGTTAGAGTTTACAAACAAACAAATAAATAAATAACTGCACCAAACTGCAAAAATATAATTTTAACTAGATTTGAAACATGGATATGGTTATTGACTGGGTTTGATTTATTTTATTTTATTTTATTTTATTTTATTTTATTTTATTTTATTATTTTATTTTATTTTATTTTATTTTATTTCATTTTATTTTATTTTATTTTATTTTATTTTGTTATGTATGTATGAATTTAGGGAAAATAGAAATAATAAATCAAAACTAACTAGATTTAACTAAATTATTATTATTATTATTATTATTTAGATAAGTAGATAAGTAGATACAAAGATACAAATAAATTAATTAATTAATTAATTTATTTTTTGGGGGTGGAGGGTAAAATAAAAATTCACAGTTAGAGTTTACAAACAAACAAATAAATAAATAACTGCACCAAACTGCAAAAATATAATTTTAACTAGATTTGAAACATGGATATGGTTATTGACTGGGTTTGATTTATTTTATTTTATTTTATTTTATTTTATTTTATTTTATTTTATTTTATTTTATTTTGTTATGTATGTATGAATTTAGGGAAAATATAAATAATAAATCAAAACTAACTAGATTTAACTAAATTATTATTATTATTATTATTATTTAGATAAGTAGATAAGTAGATTCAAAGTCACAGTGAAAGCTTAATAAACAAAATTGTACTGAAATACAAAAAAATATAATTTTAATTAGATTTAAAACTATATATGTATATGGTTTTTGACTGGGTTTGAGTAATTATTATTATTATTTATTTATTGTACATGTATGCATGCATTTATTTAGGAAAAAAATATAATTATAAAATAAAACAAAAAGTTAAATCAATCAACTAGATTTTATTTATTTATTTATTTATTTTAGATTCTGTAAGTAGATAAAAAAAAGTCACAGTGAAAGCTTAGATATATTTTTTTAAAATGAGTAAATAAAAAAAAAAACATTTCTGATTAGTCGATCGAGAGGGCAAATAATTGTATAATCCCTCCGGTTTGTTTGGTGATAATGACTGGCCTGCTGTACATGCTCATCATTGCCACATTCTCCACAGAGCTTTATCAGTCTTGTGCTTCTTCCAGATCTGCGGCCACCAGTCCTCAGAAAACACAGTGTGGCCAATAACAGCTCAAGGCTTTCTTTATCAACCCCATCTTCAACATCCTGTAGCGCTCAGTGCCATTAATCATTCCCTTCTCGTGTCGACTAACAGTACGATATCAATGCCTTCAACGACACGTACAACTTGAGAAAATCAACATGCACTTGGGCAGATTTTATCAAGGTCATTGGGATGTTAGCGCGGAGGAGCGCAGCGATAAGACATCTTCTATAAGTTAATTAGCTTTTTATCGCACGACACAAATTACCAAGTTGTCAAGCTGCTGTTTAAGGGGCAGCAGAAAGCGTTTTGAGAGAAATACAATAACGCAGAGCAGAAGCGAGGGAAGGTCCATTCAGCAGAGGTGACACGGCTGTAATTCAGAGACGCTGCTAAATCAGCCGGCTTTATTCTACCTCCATCGGTTCGCCGCGGCCCCATGCAAAGTGCACCGTACAGGGGACTCCGCTCGACTGCCACACTGATAAGAGTGATTAATGGGGTTGTCGCACCGCTTGGCATACGATCAGGGCTTGAGCAGCACAAATGTGACTGCTATCGCAGCCATCTGCATCCCTGCAAAGCACTGGAGTGGATGAAACCAAAGGACAAGCCGCCTCGAACTGCACACGCGATGAAAAAGCCCCTGAAAGTAGCGACTCTGAATGCTCAAGCATGTACAAATAAAAGAAAATAGCACGGCTTCAAAAGAAAGAGTCGTGGAATACGCAATATGACTGCTATTCAGGCAGATACTGTATTTGCATGGAAATGACATCTTTTTCTATCAGTGTGACTGTGTCTGAGGTTTTGTGATCAGACTGGTAATCTCAGCTCTCCACACTTTTATTTTCCTTTGTGTTTCTCTCAGAGATTCTCCTCAAAGCCACAGAAACGCTAAATGGAAAATTCAGATGGGAAAAACGACAAAACACCTTCTTATTATAAAATGTTTTCTATACATTCCCTAAAACCAGTTCTGCTTTCATTTCTCTCTTTGTTCAGTTTAATTTGGTCAATCATCTTACAGACTTTATGTAAATATGCATATTTACTTTTATCCATCAAGCATGCATAAAACTGATCAAAAGTAAAAAAAAATATAATGTTACAAAAGATTTCTATTTCAAGTAAATTTCTATTCATCTGTGAATCCTGAAAAATAAAATGTATCAAAGTTTCCACAAAAATATTGCGCAGCACAACTGTTTCAACATTGATAATAATCAGAAATGTTTCTCGAGCAGCAAATCATCATTAGAATGATTTCTGAAGATCATGTGACACTGAAGACTGCAGTAATGATGCTGAAAATACAGTTTTGATCGCAGAAATAAATTACAGTTTAACAGATATTCACATAGAAAACAGCTGTTCTACATTATAATAATATTTCACTGTTTTTCTGTATTTTTGGTAAAAATAAATGCAGCATTGGCGAGATGCTGCACTAGTAATATTCTGCTCTAGTGAGCTCTTAACTTCAGAATTGGAAAATGAATCATTGAATCAGTCAGTTGAACGGATGGGATCAATTAAACTTTCTAAATTTTGATTTTTGGTGGACTACTGTGTCCTTTGCAAGGATGAAGCTACTCTAATGTGTGTTCTCTTTAAAACGTACAGTAAAGCCTGAAAGCACAGAGTTATTCTATAACCAGGCTTCCCTTTCAGCATAACACTGGTCAGTCTTCTTTGGTTTGAAGCGGAGTCATTTGGCTATGGTTTTATTAGCTTATTTTGTAGTCTAAATGACAGTTCTCTGACTGTAGGAACTGGCTTTGTAAGAATTAAATTGGCAGTTTTCTTCAGTGATTGATGAGCTGGGTCTCCTCACTCTGTGCTGCTGACAGCACCTGCTAACTTTGGCAAACGCAGTGTCTGTTTGTCTCTGAGATGAAACATCACTGATAGATGGACTTGTTAAGGTGCAGTGAGCAGATGAAGCCAATTACAACAACGTTCTACATCTTCTAGAGCAGCTTCGGTGTTATTTGAGATGGCCTGAAAAGAGAAACACAAAAGGATCAAATTGCTCCATGGTAAACATGTCAAAGAAATCTACAGGACAACTTCATAAAAAATGAATTACTAATAATAACAACGATACCCCCCCCTGTAAAAAAACCTGGTCTTATACAGAGTAGATAATCATTTATTTATTGATTGATTGTCCAGATCTATTAAATTATAATAATTAAAATAATCTGCCATACAAATGATACACATGATGACTTAAATGCCTACTCTGTGATGAGATTGTTTTAATTTCTGAATTATATTTAATATTTATATAAAAAAAAAAAAAAAAAAAAATTATTAGCTTATCATTTAAAAAAAAAAAAAAAAAAAAAAAAAAAATTCTTCCAAAGTAAAGCTTTAGCAATTTGGCATAATATTTTTATTACAGTATTATTTGCTCAAAAATATTTTAACAACAAATATTTAAAAAATTTAGTATGCAAAATAATAAAAATAAAAAAATAAAATAATAATAATAATTTAAATATATAAATACATTTTGTTTCTGTGATCAGCAGAGTTTACTCCTTGAGATCCTTGAGATTATTTTAAAGTTTCTTAAATATTTTATACAAGTTTTTATTATATTATATTATATTATATTATATTATATTATATTATATTATATTATATTATATTACATTATATTTGA
>NC_056589.1:3020587-3148087 GCF_018340385.1 Cyprinus carpio | reverse complement strand
AATTTTTTTCCATTTAGTCAATTTTCCTCTTGACATTGGACCAAAAATGTATTTAATGAAAAAAAAAAAAAAAAAACACATCTGACGGGCGACTGAGCACTGAATGTTGTGTGTGAGGAGACGGGTTATTTCAGGTCATCACAGGGACATTACAGACTGTCTGCTCACTGTTTCGCTGACCTAGCAATACCTTCAGAAGTGTGTTAAGGACTGGTGGAGAAACAGAGAGGGAAAACAGATGCCTGAATTTGGATGCAGGAGAAGCTCTAAGAAAGATTGACTGATCGGCACAAAAAGTGCATGATTTGTTGTTGTTTGTGTCTCAGTGAAGAGGGAGAGGCTCCTCACAAAAGCTTATTTCCTGCACCATCTGCCAGCGTTCCTTCACACCATTCCCCAAATCCATCCCATAAATCTACATTGAAAGGGATCCCCTGCATAAGCTGTCCATGCGCCAACTGAAATCACTCAGCTACATCTACAACCTGGAAAAACAGCTTTAAAACAGAGAAAACAGAGGCAGGGGAGACGAGCCGTGAGCCTCAGAGGAAATGAGCAGTTCGGAGGAATGTTACGTTTAAAAACAGCATGTTACAATATTGTATTAGTCTTTATTAAAAACAACTACACTGTGTATATATATACAAAATATAACAATATGTACAAATTGTACACAACTAAAAAATTAATAACTAAATCACATTTTTTAGGGTTGAAGGAAATGTCTGTAAACTATATATATATATATTGGCCATTCTAAAGAATTGGTTTTTGACAGTAACATTTTTAACAATATTTCAAGTGTAATTTATGAGATTTGTTGTATTCTGAACCCAATTTTTCTTTGTAAAAGGCAAAAAGATGATCATACTGAATTCAAAGTTAAGGATTCCTTGGTTTGAATACACACTGATCCAAAAATTATCACAACATTTTAGTTGATAATTCAGTATACTTTATTTTTGAGAAAACATCCCATGTTTTGGTACTGACTGCACATTTCCGGTAGTGACAGTAATGATTTGATAGCGACTACATCACATTACAGAAATTTTAACTCGCATACTAAAACACTATTAAAACATACTAAAATACTACAAAACTGCATAACTGTAGTAACCTTTTATTTATTTCCCCCAAATATGAGGATTATGTGTTCCCTTTTGTCACTACTGAAACAATGATGACATGTTTCGTCCATGACTGTTTCGGTAGTGACAGCTTTTTGTGATAACAGCCAAAAAAACAAAGAAACTCCAACAAATGTTTCGGTAGTGACAATTTACTATTGAACCGATTTCAAAGATGCCAATCAGCACATGGTTAGTTAGCACAGCTCTGAAGAGTGGGAAAAACTCCCCCCAAAAAAGTGTGCTTAATTGCAGAAAGTAGGTGTTCGGTAATGACCTTCCTTAGAGTTACACACGGATTTTCCAGACTTTTGAGCACATTTACCTCAAAATGATGAGGCCGAGAGAGAGACACACACATAAATATTTCCTGATCAGAAACGTAGGGCTGTAGTTAATTTCAGTCTCAGCCGACGGACTAAAACATGCACTGTTTTGGAAGTGACATGAAAATGCGTTATTTTAATATCATTTTCATTCGTTGAAGTTTTGGGGTTAGGGTTCGGGACAGCCACCTCCCAAGTGAAAGTACCCAATAAATGATTATTTTATGTATATTAAGCTTATTGATATGTTAAAGAATATATATGTATATATGTATATAGCTTATATTTTGATATAAATTTGACACATAATGTGTTCATATAAGTCATTTGTAAGACTGAAGTCTGAGTCCCACGGGCGTCTCTGTGCAGCTTGCCGTCTGTGAGATGCTGAAGCGTCCAAATCAAGAGACAAATACAGACAAAGTGATTTGGCTGACTGGCACTAACTTACATCCAGCTTCAAAACGGCAACAGCTGCTTGCTAAATCATCTGTAAAAGAAGCAATGCCACCCAAACGCTCTTTAAATACCACACCTTCCTACCTCTCGTATTTAATTGTTGGCAGAACAGCTGGTGGCTTGTTTTAATTAAGGGACGAACAGGCTTCATTGTCTCGCGGTGCGTTCAAGTGCAGGGTCCTTCATCTCCAGAAGCGTTTCCACACAGCAGAACGCGGCCACATCTAAAATGCATAATGACCCACTACTGTCTCAGATCTTTATGTCTAACACAGAAGCAATGCAGCTAAGAAAATTTAGACTAAAACTCATAACTGGAGCGGCACTAGATGAGAAGAACACGTTTGCATGATATTTGCTTGTCCGCATGAAATTGCTGCGAACTATCAAAGCCAATCAGAACATATTTGTTTAAGAAGAAAACATTGGAGCAGTGTGACTCCAAAACAAAGCAAAACAAAATAAAACTTATTAGGAACTAAATATTTTGTGGAAAATACTTCACATACAGATTTCTTTGTACATGAAAATGTACTACTGTCTTTATATTTAAGAAGGGAGTCTCATAAAAAGCTCTGTTATATTTCACAACACTACTACATCACAGATAATTAATTTAATTACACTTTAACAGCAATCTATGATAAAGAGCCTAGATTTCCATTCATGTCAGCTGGAATATAACCTGCGGCTGTAATGGATGTATTTGGAGCGATTTATATTGTTTACTAGCTCTTTATTGTATACATAATGCAAAAGGTAAATGGAACGATGTGTGATGTCGAGTTGAATAAGTATAAACGGGAAAACAGTTCATCTGAAACTACAGAACTGTGCCGTCCAACAGAAATCACACGCACACATGCTGTCCCTTCTGAAATGTCTTCCCAGAGTTCTCAGGGTTTCTGTGCATGTGAAAGTGTGTGTAATAAGTGCAGTAATTATGCCAGTGATATCTTCCGACCTCTGTCCTCTGTGTGAGTCATGCTCATGTAGTTGCTCTCCTGCAGCCTTACAGACGTCACATGCTAAATGTTTCAGTCTGAATAGTAGAGCGACCGCAGGGCTAGTTTAGTATCTTAGTGAGGTTTCTATTCAAAAGTAAACACATGTTTGTTTTATTCTAAAACTGATTTTGTTGGTTTCAAACACAATCTTCAGTGTGACAACATGCCCCACTGTTAGGATTATTGTGATGTTATTATCAGCTGTTTGGACTCTCATTCTGACGGCACCCATTCACTGCAGAGCATCCATTGCTGAGACACTGATGCAATGCTACATTTCTCCAAATCTGTAAATACATTTTTAGCTTATTTTAATTGGGGGGGGGGGGGGGGGGTTAAGGATTGTGTACCTACAGAAATTGACTTTCAAATAAAATAAGAAAAAATAAAATAAATAAATAAATACCCTGAGAAATATTCACTAGAGTTAAAGTGATAGTCCACCCAAAAACGACAACTGAAGATTATTGGTATCTAAACGTTTTGGTTCCTATTGCCTTTCTTACAAAAAAATTAAAAAATTAAAAAAAAATAAAATGCACTGAAAGTCAGTCACTGTTTCATTATCAACATTCTTCACAATATCTTCACGATGACAGAATGACAGAAGCTATCACTGTAAAAGTGTGACAACCAGCCCCGGTCTCCCACTATACATACTCTCTCTAATGACATTCACTATAACAGCATGTCAACTTCATCTAATATGTGGCTAGAGGGCCTCAAAACCCCTAAAACTTTCTTCTGTTCACTTAGTCCTGCTCTTGCCCTGTAAAACAAAGGGACACTTGGACTGTGAAAGTGAAGTCTGCGCAAACATTTGAAGAGTCTCCGTGTTTCTGAGCACTGGAGCAGTCCCGTGTCCGTCTGTGTGCTCGGCCCAGTGCGTCTGTGTCCGGCTGGGCTTCCTCTCCCTGCTTAATCCCTGGACAGGCATCGCTATTAGTTCAGGGCAGAAGCCTGCTGGGAAAAAATCAAGTCATTTTAGAAAGATTACTTTTTAAGCTTCTCTGCCTTTCCATTATTTTCTCCCTACATCAGAGGCTCGAGTCCATCGCCCTCCTCATCCTCCTCCGTTCACCCCTGGATGATTTGATATCGTTTTGTCAAAGTCTTCAATGTTTGCCTTCCGGTTAAAAAAAAAAAAAAAAAAAAAAAAATTGGACTTCTTTAAAGTTAACTTGAACACTATTTACTTTCTATAAGTGATTGTTCAACCAAAAATACCCAAATTGCACACGCTCATTACAAACACTCTTTTCAAATCAAAGTGAACATTTGATTAAACATTTTTACATTTATGCAGGAAACAAGCTAGAACAGAGAAGAAATGCGTGTGCATGTGTGTCTTGGTTTAAATGAATCATTCTTTGAGTCAGATCTCATCAATCAATCAGATGATTCAGTACACAAATCCAGTGTAAATTTACAGACTCATTTAGTTCTCAAATTCAGTTTGCAAACGCAGATATCTGTTCCGTTAGCATTTGTACTTTTGTGTACTGCAAAATGAATGCATACAGGTTTGTAATAATATAATATAATATAATATAATATAATATAATATAATATAATATAATATAATATAATAATCTATTTTATAAAATAATTGTAATCTTCATTAAATTTCTGCAAAGCGTCTCTAAAATGACTTGCTTTATATCTTGAATTCCTCTTTTTCAATTGTTTTCTGGCTCCGTTCTGGTATTAACTTCCACTTTTTGCAATCTAGTCAATTCATACTAAATAAGATCAAGCCCCATTCTTTTTTTTTTTTTTACATTGAATACATCAGATTACAAAAGTAAAATGGGTTTGAACAGTTACGTGTTAACTTTAAATGCATAATTTGCGAGATCTTGTCTGATGCCTGCGTGTGTAATCCAGAGCAAAAGTCCTTCGTAACTTCTAAACGAGGGCATGTTTTTGCCGCATGATCATTTGCATAGCTAATCTGATATTTACTTGTATCAATTGCTCCATTAATTAGGTCAGTAATCAAAGCCGGATCACTCGGGAGAAATGAGGAAGACTGTGATTTCTGACTGAGCGTGGCACTTTTTGAGATAGGATAAAACATGGGGGAGAGCTGATGGGGAAGTGCAGAATCATTTCTTGCAAAGAAGAGCAGCATAAAAGAGACTGCATTCTTATATAAGAGAGAAACACCATTAAAATGTGTTGGGGAGGAGAGAAGAAGAAAAGCATTGGTCCTGCACTAAAGGTGATAATATAGTCCTCCTCTGCCATCTACTGTTCTGGATGTGATATTAATGATCACTGGATCAGTGTAAAGTCCAGAAGGAATGCTCCCATCCCCAAATCCTCTGCTTTAATAAATACTTCTTGTGCAGTATGCATGTTTATTTGAGAGGCTTTTGATAATCAAACTCCTTAATGCAGTCTTAGAAGCTGTAGTGCTGTGCATCGCTGTCTTCAGGTGGATCCTGCCTTCACTTTACAGCAGATAAACTCCAAATCACCTTAGAAAGAAGAACAAAATACTCATACAATGACAAACCATCTGTTTTCTTTGCCAAATGTCTTTCCGCAGTAAAGAGAAGAGATGTGATCAATTTGAAAGGCATGAGCAAATTGAAAAATGAGTGTTGCCGTGCTTTAATTGTCTCCAGTGGAGTGGTTCTGGCTTTAGTGAGCTACGTGTCTTGATATTTAGATCACGCGCACAGACTACACACTCCTGAAGCAAAGACACTGTCCTCATCATCATCTGTTAAATTGTCTCTGAATTAACAAAGCGCTTGTTCATAAATGAAGGTAATGGTCCTGAGCTTGTGTAAACATTTATGACTAAATGCCTCCATTTATACACACACAAATGATTCACTGAAATCAGAAAATTTGGTGTAAAAACAATTTTCACTCAGAAATTGCTAGTGGATTTCATTAATAATAAAAAAGACAATTAACACAATTAAAGGTGAAAATATGAAGTAGAAATTAAAATGTTGTATTTGATATATGGTTTATTATAACAATGGAAATCTTTACAATGTGAACATTAAAAAGCCACTAGATAGTTATGAGAAATGTGTTGCTGTTAAGCATTTTTAATTATATGAATGAGCATGGTAGCCCTAAAATAATAAACTAAAATAAAAGCAAGAAAATACATTCAAAACTAACAACGATAGAGTGAAACCTTTGATAAAATGCTATCATTTATTTATTTATTGTGATTGAACAATAAATAATAAATATTTATTTTGCCTTCATTACCAGTTGAAGTACTAAAATAACGTCACATATACAGTATATATGTATATATATATATATATATATATATATATAATATATATATATATATATATATATATATATATATATATATATATATATATATATATATATACATACACACACATTTTTTCCCATTTATTTATTTATTTATTTTTGTTACGTTAGTTATTTTAGTATTTCAACTGAAAATAAAGGCAAAATAAATAAGCTTTTAAATTTGGTGGCTTTTTATTTATTATTAAGCTGACTGACATGTAAATGAATAAATTAAAGTGTTTTTATATGCTGATTATGGGCGGGTTTATCTGAAAGACATTATAACACAGTTATAACATTATAATAACTTAACTTAACTATATATATATATATATATATATATATATATATATATATATATATATATATATATATATATATATAACGTTAGTTAAAAATTTAGTTATTGTAGTACTTCAACTGAAAATAAAGGCAAAATAAATAAGATCAATCACAATAAATAAATACATATCCAGGTACAAAAAAACATATAACAGTAGGCTGTCAATGATACTAACATAACACTGGCAGTCCTAAAATACAAAACTAAAATAAAAACAAGAAAAGAAAAGAAACCCCAAACTAACAATGACAAAAGTGAAAAGGTTATAATGTTATTTCAGATAAACCCACCCATAAACAGC
The DNA here is from genome assembly GCF_018340385.1 of Cyprinus carpio. Classification (NCBI taxonomy): domain Eukaryota; kingdom Metazoa; phylum Chordata; class Actinopteri; order Cypriniformes; family Cyprinidae; genus Cyprinus; species Cyprinus carpio. The sequence goes on along the minus strand of NC_056589.1, from coordinate 3,141,224 downwards.
ATATTAAAACACTTGATTGATTGCTTTACATGTCAGTCAGCTTAATAATACAAAATTACAAATTGCCACCAAATTTAAAAGCTTCACCTTTGATCTTTAACCTCTGCCCACACATTTTCAGCTGGAGGGTGATTATTGACATGTGCTTCTGGAACCTCGAGGTGAGACAGTTCTGTCCAATGGGATCATTTTACCCAAGGGAAGACAGAAAGAGAGTGAGAGAGAGAAAGAAAGAGAGAGAGAGACATCTACTGTGGCCAATGCATTCAGCCCTGCCTTTGCATTGTGCTTTATGATGTGTGTCCTGGCCAGTCCCTTTCCCAGCATTCAACAGTTTGCCAATTAATCAGCTTCAGCCCACTGAGAGTCACTCATGCCTGGAGCCGTTCCCTCCAGAGACGAGGCACATCTCTCGCTCTCTCGCTCTCTCTCCTTCCACCCAAACACGATTAATCTCCAGACAGCTCCAATTTTTCACCTGCTCCCAAAACATATGTATAACTTTAGATGTGCATTATCAGGATCGTACTGATTAATTGGAGGCACAAAAGTTACAAACTGAACTCTAAAGATTAAGAGGAACATATAGCTTGGCTTTCCGCTCAGACTGAGACATAAAGCGGCCAAAGAAAGAGTCTTGTCTAATTAAAAGCTAACATCCAGATTAAATGGGTCGTATCATGAGGCATCAAAGTTTCCTTCAGTTCACTGTGCTGAGAAAACATACTGTTTTATTCCAGTTTTGTGCTTCCACAACTTTCTGATGTCTGAAAGATGGATGAATATTTTAAACACCAACAGTTTGGTGTTCAGCAACTACTTCCACCCATCAGAGTAAAATCATTGTATAAACCAAATATAAAATAATCAGAAATAAATTATTCTTGTACTGTGTGCACCTACAATCAGGTTTTCAGCCTTAACTAAAACTAAACACAAAACCATTTCATTGTTTCAAGGAAATGAACATTAACCAAAAATAAAATACTCATAAAATAATCTTACATTTATTTCAGCTAACTGCCAAGGCAACTTTTCTCATTTTCATTCAGTTTTATGATGAACTATATATATATATATATATATATATAATGCAAAATTTATATAAATGAAAATAATGCATACAAGAAGAATAACAAGTTTATTTGAACTTTTTGATCAAGTCTTTGATAATTTCAGTCTGACCTTCAAGAGACAGTTCATTTAAAAAAAAAAATAGTATGAAGATTATGCAAAATGTTTCAGTTGTTTTGTGCATACAATGCAAGTCAGTGGGGTCCAGAGCAACACAGCATACAAATAAAATGAACATTGTGACGTCTATTTCAACTTTCGGGTCAAACAGAGGGTGGAAATGGTCATTAAAGCCTGTTTTGCCATTTGTTACAACCTTATACTACAGATTTAATACTTAATAATGGTTATTTTTTTGCAAAGAGATTTTAGCACTGTAACAAATTAAATAATTATGTGTTATTTTTGGCAAGTGTGATGTGATTTTAGCACATTTTTGAGGTGCAGCAAAATCTTGTGGCCTTCTTCTCACTTACAACAATTACTCTCTGAAGTTTCAGCAGTCATTTCTAACACCCTAATAAAATTTCATTTTAAGAGGCTGGTTGGCCTCCTTAAAACCGGCGACAGATGTTGTTTTGAGGACAGTAAAAGTACTTTCTCTCTTCTCTGGTGCATAATGCACAAATGTGGATTTTACTGGCAGAGAAGGGTCAAAAAGATACACATCCTCAAGAACGCAGACAGCCATCCGAAATCACCTTTGAGAAATCAATAGCTGTTACACTTCTCAAAACACTGACAGAAGGAAAGGTAATTATAATTCTCTTCCCCTCAGTGTAACCTCAGTCTGTGAGAGCAGTATGTGTGCGGTTCTGTGTTCATCTGAGAATATGTGCTGGTTGGAGTCTGTCTTGTATTAGTGACAGTACACTGTGACTAATCTTTGCTGATGCTGGCTTCGGAGACAGAGGAACAGAATGAAGTGAGAGAAAGAAAAACTGAGCAGTGGCAGCTTGGGAAACCCTTCCAGAGCAGAATAAATCAACGAGCCACGAGAGGATGTGCTTTACACTGATTTTATCACATGTAAAGTGGGTCCTAAAATCTGAACCGGCATGACTATGAGTGGCTTTATAAAACGGTATTAGAAAACACACCAATGTTCAATGGTTTATTTGTTTTTTACACTGGCTGCACTGGGCATTGAAATGCTTGTGACAAAAGAATCAGTTTTAAAGTCATTTGATTGTACTGTGATTGTGATTCAGTATAAAATAACTGATTTAAAAAAAAAAAAAAATTGTTTTTGAAACTGACTATTCCTGCTGTGTATTTTTAATTTACAAAAAAAAAAAAAAAAACAGTTTTAAAAAAATATATAATAATTTGTTTGTGAAACAGACTATACTGGTCACACTGTATGGTATGTTTTTGATTAAGTAAAAAAGAACCGGTTTAAAAGAGTCATTTCTTTCTGTCACACTGTATGATTTTTATTCACTGAAAAATAACTCATTTAAAGACTCATTTGTTTGTGATTCAGACCACACTGGTTAAGCTGTATGTTTTCCATTCACTAAAAAGAACCATTTTAAAAGAGTCATATGTTTATTATTTGGCCTACACTGCTAACGCTGTATGTTTTTGATTCACTGAAAAAATTACCAATTTAAGAGTCATTTGTTTGTAATTCAGACCGCACCGGTCATACTGTATGTTTTTGATTCACTAAAAAATAACCATTGTAAAGAGTCGGTTGTTTGTGATTTTTTGTTATTCACTGAAAAAAAATAAAAATAAAATAAATAAATAAATAAAGATTCATTAGTTTGTGATGGTCACGCTGTATGTTTTTGCTTCACTAAGAAGATCTTAGAGTCATGTTTATGATTCGAACTATACTGGTTGTGTTGCGTGTTTTCGATTCAGAAAAACACAAACAAGCAAAAAAAAGTTAAAAAGAGTCATTTGATTGTTCATTACATTACACTGGTCACGTGTTTTGATTCCCAAAAAAAAAAAAAAAAATGGTTTAAAAGATTCACTTGTAAATCTGATTACACTGTTCACATTTTATGTTTTGACCCACTAAAGGATTTTGCAGAAATAATCTGAGGCTCTATATAGTTATATATAAACACAGTCATTTTATACAAAAGCTTGAAACCCAGCTCATCCAATCAGAATGCAGAGGCAGAGCTGTCCATTTTATAAATGAGCCTTTACAAGCTTATTTTAGAACATGACACCTTTGTATGATGACATGAAAATGCATGAAAATGTTTATGGTAAACACAGAAATGCCCTCCATCGCAGCATATTGTTGTCAGTGCACAGCTAGCTCAATGTATACAGAAAGAAAAAGACTTTATGAACTTCCTTTGGCAGTCATTTACAAGAAAACTGACCGCAGACAGTAAATCCTCATTATTAAGTTCCCTATTTTCAGCTTGCCTCCAGACATTTAAAGGGTCGCTCTCAGTTAGCTGTGCATGTGTGTGTGTGTGTGTGTGTGTCAGAGATGTGGACCTGTATCTCACCCCTGCCCCAAAGATGGATTACCTTCATTTGTTCAGCGGCGGACCCCTCCCCCCTCCCCTCACTCATTTATTCACTCCTTCAGTCAGATTTAAATCAGGGCCTGATTGCTTGACTTCTTATATTAAAGTTGTGAGGCTGTATCAGTCTTTCTGAAATATTAAAACAACTGTGTTCATGTTTCAGAAGCAACAGAAATAGACTGTTACTTTATCTCAGGCAGAGATAGAGTGAAGGGTGGAAGAATAAATGAATCTCTTCTGAAAGTCTTTTATTTTGTGAAGGCGATGTGAATACGGTACAGGCATAAGTGCCCTTGTGTTACGCTTAAAAGCAGCTAGAGGCTCTAAAGTGCACCTAGATTGCCAAACCATGAACACTTACTCTTTCCTTTAAGTGTACTTGTTCTTGATGTGTATTATCTCGACTTCGACATCCTCATGCTCTGTTTGGAGTCTGGATAGACTGTTAAAACAGCTCAAACTTAATTAACATACTTAACATCTGAATATTAAGTTGATACTTCATGACTCTGTTTTTTTTTTTTTTTTAATGATTATAAATGTAGATTACTCGTGTTTTGCACCTTAGAGGACCCAGATTGACCCAAAAACAGACACAGTGCTACTATAGTAAGTTACATGTGTGAAATATCCATACGGTATCTACACTGAGAGCAAAGCTGAACATAATTTTAAAACGTTCACAAACCACTGATAAGTCAGCTCTGAGCTCCAGCAATTAAATAACATAATAAACATTAAACATTTTATTTACAACTTGTACATAAACCCACTGGCAAAAATAAACTGCTCATAAACCCATTTCCAGCACATCATCGTCAAATAGAAAGTCAGAATTATGAGACACTAAATCATAGTTATGAAACCAAGTCTAAATTATGAGATAGTCATGATGAGATACTGACATAAAAATATTTAATATGAGGTACTTAGTCATAATTATGAGATAAAAAGTCTACATTATGAGACACTAAATCATAGTTATGAAACAAAGTCTACATTATGAGACACTAAATCATTATTGTGATATACAAATTCAAAATTATGAGATACTAAGTCATAATTATGAGATAAAATGTCTGCATTATAAGATATTAAATCAGCTATGAAACAAAGTTTATATTATGAAATACTAGGTCATAATGAGACAACTGACAAAAACTTTGAGATAGAAAAATTTGAGATAGAAAGTCGACATTATGAGATAGAAAGTCAAAATTATGACATACTAAGTCAAGTTAGTACAGTTAGTTTTGTCATAATCATGACTATCTCAAAATTATGACTTTTTATCTCATAATATGTAGTTTTTATGTGATTGTGATCTACGAAAACATGATTTTTTTCCTTATGTGGTGGATTATATTTTATATATATATATATATATATATATAAGGTGTAATAATTTTATGATGTTGGTATTTCTATAAATGTTTGCTTAGAAACCAAAGAATACTTAAGGTCGGAGACTAGTAAACATGACACTCTGGCTTTAAAGTAGTAATCAGAAGTTATGAAATGAATTGTTATTTAAATTATTAAGAAATTATAAGAGATATGCCCTATGATATTCCTAATTCAGTTTCAGACAGAATAGAAGATTCTGCAACGGCCGCTTCCGGTGTAAATCACTCTATTAATGGAAAAAATGTTTCTAGGACCCCAACCATACAATAAATTTCAACAGAACATCAGGGTTACAAAAATTACATCCAAATAAAACTCCAGGAGAAATATCACAAATCTGATGCTAAAACGGCTTCATAGAGTTATATTCTCCCACAATACATTGTGGTGAGTTCATATGTGAGCAGTCTGCTTCTGCTACAACTACAAAAACTGCACTATACTACTGACCTGCTCTCAGTAAACAATTCAGTTAAAGTCTGAGACAAATGTTTAGTCGGTGCGTTTTATCTCGGCCCAGCCGCTGGGGGGATAAGATCAGCGTTCAGGCCACGGCGGCCTCGGCTTTGGGTTCTGGAGGACTAAATGAGACTCTGGATGACAGAACTGCGCCTCAGTGTAATGAGTAAACACATCACAGCGGTCAGTGATTTATAACGGAGCTCCTAGTGACATTTTTGTGGTGCGCTGGAGCCAGTGTGCTTCATCCTTGATCTCTCTTTTACTTCACCTTCCTCATACCTCTCCCTCCCTTTCTCTCGCTCTCATTTTCTCTGTGTAAGAACGAGTGTGGAATTCTGAGTGGGCTACTTCAGCAGTGAATAAAGGAATAGTGTGGTGACGTTGTGTGTGTGGTGTGTGTGTGTGTGTGTGTGTGTGTGTGTGTGTGTGTGTGTGGTGTCAGGAACAGGGCTGTGGGTGGGTCTGAGAGAGCGCTGGATGAATAGTGATGTGCATTAGACAGTAATAAAGACCTGAAATACAGCAGGAGGAGAATAATGCTTGTCCCTTTGTCACCACTCTCCATCTCTCAGCTCTTCTGAAGGACATGCGAGTGCATGCGCACGTAAAAACATTCACTCAGTCTTATGATTGAAAGTGTGCTATTATCTACACTCTGCAGACACCTTTGCACAAATCCAATTTAAATTGCATTTAAGTGACTTCCATTAATAAAGCAGTATTATTATACACTACATAATCAAAAGTGTTCGCATCCTGTTCGGACAAGCGGTTTAGAGAATGAATGGACGGATGATAATGAAAGTTTCCAAATTAAACGGTCAATATATTTAAAAATATTCAATGATATGTAATTACATATTCTATTTTATAATTATTAAAAACGTTATATAAAAGTAAAGTGTTTTCACGGGCGTACAATTTACATTCAATGAAAGCATTTAATATTTTATAAGTTGTTTCAACTAGACTTGCAGTTTTATATGAACATCCAGCTCATAAGTGTTAAATATTAAATGTTGTCTAGAGGGTGAATAATACACATAATATCACGGTAACAGGTTCATTTCGAGTGGCATTTAAAGGATGAGTTCACTTCCAAAAAAAAAAAAAAAAACAAATCTCCTGATGATTTGCTCGCCCCCGTGTCATCCGAGATGTTCATGTCTTTCTGTCTTCAGTTGCAAAGAAAAGGGTTTGTGAGGATAACATTCCAGGATTTTTCTCCATATAAAGTACTTCAATGGGGACCAACGGGCTCCAAAGTGATCCAAAGTGCAGTTTCAGTGCAGCTTCAAAGAGCTCTAAAGAGCTCCGAGGAATAAGAGTTTTATCTAAAGAAACCATTTCTCATTTTCTAAAAATAAATAAATAAATAAATAAACATGCAGTGCCATGTTGCTCTGCTTCATTGTATGCAACGTAAAGTGTAGATTTTACATAGTCTGCAGTATTTCTGTGTTCTAGGTGATGCATTTGTCTCAGCACAGCAAATGCTCAGTCAGGAGAAAATCCTACATTATGAGGAGGGAGCGACATATGGGCTTAATTAATGAAGTAGCGCATCGGCTACAGGACAGCACTTTGATAGTTAGTTGTCTAGAGATGGAAAGACAGAGAGAGGGAGAGAGATGAAGTGATGCTCTGCTCCTACGAGAGTCATAACAGAGAGAATTAACATGCCGACATCAGCCAGTTTTAAAGTACTCCTGAGCTGCTCTTTCTCTGTCATCTGTACTTTTATTTTCTACGGGGTGAAACAGCGAACTCGACACTTCTGTATGCGTATAAGATGCTGCTGTTTCAAGAAAGCTGTGGTCTCAAGATGCAGGGTGTTGACCTAAAAAAAAAAAAATCAATGCATAAAAATTAATTGATTAAAAGTATTTGTGTTGCAAAAAATGGTTTACTGTATGTGCTAACACTAGGTGGCAGAAAGTTGCACTTGCAGTAAGAAGCTCAAAGTAGAAACTGGTCTGAAGCCCAAGCGCCAAGATAAGAGTAAGGCCACCCATCTGTGAGAAATTTTGCTTATAGTAATGCATGCGGTATTATTCTTGCCAGGATGCATTACATGCCCAGAGAGAAGACAAGAATAGGGCATTTTTTACATGCACAAACATAAAACACTCTCATGAAATACAATCTAGCTTTGGGCAGAGTAAGATACCAGAGGAGTTACACAAACACTTTCAAAAATTATGTTTAAAGATGCTTTTAGAAACCTTTCAGAGGAAGCCTTCTGGCTTGCATCAGATCCTGTAGTGATTGTATTGATGGATGAATGAATGAAGAATTAATACATTATGATTATATGACTGCATGTGAGCCAGACATTTGAAGTTAATCTTCCTTAATTTAGAAACTTATTCCTCCACCTAAAGCGGAACAAAATCAACTGCTCATCCATTTGTTGTTCCAAACTTTCATTCTTATGTTGAATACAAAAGATGAATTTCTGAGCAATTTCCTGAAAATGGTGTTGCTTTTGGATTACTTTGAAATCTTTCTCATTCATTGATTTGCATGAAAAAAAAAAAAGACCATCACGTTTAAAATGTCTCCCTTTGTATTCCATGGAAGAGAGAACGTCATACAGGATTGGAACGACATCAGGGAGAATAAATGATTTTTCATTTTCATTTCTGGCTGAAGTAATCCTATAAAAAACGTGTAATAAGAGCACACAAATCTCTGCAGTACTGTGAGGTTTTCAGTGAGAATGTCAGCAACTGATAGAAGACAACATCAGTTGACCAAATCCCCGACCTTCTGACAAACTGCAGAGAATTTCACGATGAACCACCACATTCAACACCTGCTTGAAACACATGCAATCTTTAAAAACCCTCGGGTAACCTTCCTTTCATAACACACAGATTTTAAGCTTTTGAAATGGTTTAATCTGACAGCGAGGCTTCTTACACATGCCTTCGGATTTTGGCACATTGTAATACTAAGCTGTGTAGATCTAAACAACGGTTTGGGAGATATTATGTCTGACATGTTGTATATATGAGAGACAAAGAATAAACAGGAGGGTTTGCAGATGAAGGCATATGGTGCTGCCGTGAGGGAATCTCCTGAGGGAATGTGTAATTAGGTTGAAAAGGTTTATATGTTTTCACAGGTCATCGAGGGTTCAGAATCTGTAGACCCTCAAATGGGATTTTGTGTTATACAGTTACGTTATTTTGTGTATTTTCTCAACCAAATCAGCCATGACAGAATTTTGCACAGACTGTGCTCTCATATGTTCCATTTTTGCCTTTTTTCCAAGTGCACAAATGGTATTGATAGGTCGGTTACATACAGTATGATGGCAATGTGTAAATGCAGATGTGTAGAAACCACTGAGATTGTATCCTGTGTGAATGGAGGTTGACATTCAGGAAGTAATAATTAATTTACAGACATATATCCTGAAAACTAATCCTAAATATGCATTAAGATGCAGGCAGTTTTGGGATCAGTTGTGACCCACAACGGCATTTTAGAGGCATATTAAAAACAAAAATATTAAAATATTAAAAGAAATGAAAAAAGATAAATGTTTATGTATAGTTATTTATAGTATAAATAGTATTATTTAAAATATATATAATATATAATATTATTAATAAAATTAAATATTAATTAAAAATAACATAATTATTAAAAAAAAAAGTTGCAAGGAAAATAACATCAAAATCAACACCACTTGTTGTAATTTTAGACTGTAAAAACAAGGAAAATTCCTGATTGTCTGTCTGATTCTTTCTCATAATTAAATTAAATTTCCACTGCAATGTCTGGATACAAATCATAATTCTATGCTGATGTGCCAAAGATAAAAAAAAAAAAAAAAAAAAAAAAAGCTTATAATAAAGTAAAATTAAACTAAATATGCTGATATTTAGTTTTTTTTTTAATGCATGCAATAATATGACTTTATTCTTGATAAAAAAAAAAAAATATATATATATATTAGAATATTATATATAATATATATATATATATATATTATATATATATATATATATATTATTATTATTTATTTATATATTAAAATATATATATATATATATATATATATATATATATATATATTTATTTATTTATTTATTTATTTATTTATTTTTGGTAGTACTACGACTTTTCCCTCCTAATTCCTAATTTGCTGCTTATTAATAGTTAGTAAGGTAGTTGTTAAGTTTAGGTATTGAGAAGGATTAGGAATGAAGAATAAGGTCATGTAAAATAAGGCATTAATATGTGCTTAATTACTACTAATAAATGGCTTAAATTCTAGTAATATGCATGCTAATAAGCAACTATTAAAGAGACTCTAAAATAAAGTGCTACCGAAGATTTTTTTTTTCTGTTTTTCAGTGCCACTAAAATGTGGCAGAGGTGTATATAGCAAAACCAAGGTGAGGGAAAAGCTGCACAGATGCATGATTTCACAACAGTGAATGTCACATTTCACTTACTTCGTCGTGAGTCATGTAAGGTACATTACAAGCCGTTCTGAGAGAGCGTACAGTCCTAATGGCTTCTGAGCGCTCGTTCAATTGTGCGGAGCCAGATTTCACACCTGGCCCTCTTTACTCAACACAATACATGACTTAAAGGGGAATAAGAATTGCCTTTTTAAGAGCAAACATAAAAACCAGGCGCTTGCAGCTGCTATAAATGAGCACTTTTGTCAGATCTAGCTGCTAACTAACACGAGCAAATCTGAGGGTAATTGCTTTGGACTTGTATTGGGTTGTGCAAGTGAATGAAAGGCTGTTGGCATTTTAACAGAATGCTCAGAAAATAATGAGCTTTGCATTGACAAAAACGGTCTAAGGAGAGAAGTCTGGGCGATTAATCAAACATGTTTTTGGGACAGGAAAGTCTGGAATACGGGAATACGGAAATCATGCTGCGGAGGTTAAAGCCCTGTCTATTTGTGTTGCGAAAGCACCACCCTGTTGATCTGTTGAGGGTTTTCCTTGTGCAAAGCTGCCCCAGGATTTGTTTTCATGACCCGTGAAATGTAGAACTGAACATTGCTGATGGACATTCCTACAAGAGACGCAAACGGAAAACAGGATGTCGGGACATTTGAAAACAGCAGGATATTTGTGGTGTTTCTCGCTTACGGTTTTTCACTTGCCCCTTTTATTGTCTGTTGGAACACAGATGAGCGCCAAAGACGTATTTTACAATTCCCAAGTGAGGTATCATGGGCACATTTACACATTTCCCCTTCGTTGCACCTAATTATCTCTCTTGTTTTTCTCAATTCACTTTTCACAAATCTCAAACCTCAGATCTGATTTGAGACCAGCTAGTAAAGTAATAAACATCAATGCACTCTTATAAATAAAGGTTCTTTATTGGCATCGGTGGTTCCATGAAGAACCTTTAACATCCATGGAATCATTCAGTTGCATAGTGGAAAAAGGCTCTTTAGTTTATTAAAATATTCTTCACATTAAAAAAAACTGTTTGGGGAACCCAACATGGTATTGCTGCAAAAGCTCCTTTGTGTAGAGTTTATTTTTAAGAGTGTAGATCCAACAATAAACATCCTCCACATACTGTACATATTGATGGAGTAGTGTGGCTAGTTTGATCTCCAGAGCCATCTCTCACCTTTCTCTTCTTCTTTCATCCCAAGAACATGAATATAACACTTCATCTGCCAGAAATGTGCCATTAAACCGGCCTGTTATCCATCTACGTGTTTTGGTAGGTTCAGTTTCCCCAGAGCCGGCTCAAAACTCTTGCTTGTTAGTTTAAACATAATCCTGTGAGGAATGTTGTCATGCCTTGTTCTCTGGTACATTCTGGACATAACCCACTCCACGCGGGGCCAATGCAAACAGCTTGGCAACTGTTGATTTTGATAACAATGGACGGCGAAATCTGATATCTGGAATATTTTGCACTCACTGTCCCAAAATTCATTCCAGTGTCATGCAGTAATCTAATCCTCTGCTTCCCCTTATTTGGAAAGTTACAGAGTACATGGCCTTTTTTTTTTAACTCATCTGCTTTAAAAGTGTAGGATACAGCAGGCAATAACAAAATAAAGACATTTGGTGTGCAGCGCATATCAATATTCTGCAAGTAATCGAATCAAAGAGATATGGCTCAGCGAAAGACAAAGAAATGAAATCAATTAAGTTTTAAGATTTTTTTCTTTAGAGTGCTTTATGGCTCGACAGCAGCGGTGGTCCATCAGAAGAGGCAAGGGATGCTGAGTCTCCCTTAAAATAATTGTTCTGAATAAATGTAATGACTAAAGTGATAAAATTAACTAGCTCAAAGCAATAGTGTCTAGAATTGAGCTCCCATGAGCACAGATGGCAGACTTCAAACCAGGTGCTTCCAGAGGACCCTGCGCCAGATGAGCAGAACGGAGATAACTGGGAATACTTACTTTTTATTTATTTATTTAAACCAGATATTATAGACCTACTTGGGATTAAGTTGGAATCACTGCATGAATAATCATGATTTTTAGTGCAATTATCAAGATGGTACTGAGTGATTTGTTCCATTCGTTTCCTGTATTCTCAATTGTTGAAAGATTATAATGCATTTTTATGATCTTTTAAGTCTTAAGTTGTCTTTTTTAAGAGATCGTCAGTTTACAAGAAATTGATTATCAGCAGTGCTGGGTAGATTACTTATAAATTGTAGTCTGTTACTGATTACTGATTACATGATCAAAATTGCAGTCGGTAATGTAATTTAATTATTCATTAGGTATTGACTACTTTATTTCTTTTTCTACTAACTTGTTTATAGATTTAAGTGGGATTATTATAAATAAAATATATACATTCTTTGTTATCAACTTAGTGAAATGCATTAAAGATTACAATACTTCAAGGTTTAAAAGTAACTGTAATCGGATTATGAGCATCTCAAATGGTCAACAGAAATCGATTGATTCCATAATCGTAGCAGTTCTCAAGCGTACGGGAGAAGATTATTAGTAAATAAACACTTAAATGCAGTCAGTTTCTCAAACAAAGCTGTCCTATGACGTCAGAAAATAATAGCACCATTGGTTTTATAGACTTTACATCATATTCCACATTAGAAGTGAAATTGATTACTTTTATGAATCTTTTAAGGTTGAAGAGTGAACCAATATATTATGCTAAATCTCCTTTTTGTTCCACAGAAGAAAGAAAGTCATCCAGGTTTGGAACGACATGAGGGTGAGTCGGTGATGTCGGGATTTGGGTGAATATCACTTCAATAAATCTCACACAAGGAGTACACATTCTTGTCTATAAGACTCGAACGGACACACTGAAGAGATCTCTGTATAAGTAAAGTAAATGACTATTGTAATGAAAGATTATTGCGCTTTAGCAATCAACACAATGTGCTGATGTATAATTGGATGGGGAATTCAGTAGTTCAACAGTAAGCAGAGTTGAGAAAATGAATGGGTTTCATCTTAATCAGCTCGAGGCTCTTGCCTGCGGAGAGGGGTGATAAGAGGCAGCTGGCAGGATGTTAAGAGTCTCAGAGTATTTTCAGACCTTTGCATCAAATTCGAGGCACTTAGACGTCAAAGATGGAGGTGAGATCACAGCTAGTGATTTTTGGAGCTAAATGCACAGTCATATCAAGGTTTCTGAGCTTTGGAGCTGCCAAAGCACACGCTGGTGGAAAGTTTAGGAAACTTTCGATCATTATCATTACATAAAACTGTGGTATCCATTTTTTGAAACCCAGTTGTTTAGAGCATTGAGTTTCGGGTGGGCTTTCAGAGCCCATTTGCAACAATCCCCTTAAATTAATAAAAACCCTTAGTTAAAATATTACGGGTATCAGCACTGGCGTTTTAAAGAGCTTGTTAAACAGCTGCTGGCCATTAATAATCTGAAGCCAGATGAGCCCTCATCCATCTTCAGAAGTCAAGAAGATATTCAGCTCTTAGTTGTTAACCCATCTAGTCAAAGAAAGCAGGAACTTCAGTCCTGTGAGCTGATGCACTATTTCTTGAGATCAGCAGCCTTAACAAACTGTTTTAACAACCTTAATATTGTACAAGATTTCTAGCCTCAGTTCGGTCTCCTCTAAAGATATCCAATGCAAGAAGAGTCCAATGCAGTATTTAAAAAAAAAAAATAAAAAAATAAATAAAATTGTCAGATATGTATCTGCAATATTGTAACAGTGGTAGTCATAATAGATTACAGAAGAAGTAATATGATTTTGGATTGTGAGTTCAGCTCCTTCTGGTGCAAATATTTAAAAACCGGGCTAAATTTGAATACTGTGCCATGCACTCAGGATTAGTTTCCCATCTTTACAGTTTCTTTACATTATGCTAATATCTGTTACATAGACCCATGTTTACTGAGCCTGGGCTTTCTCTGCATATTTAAACAAGGCTTGTAGAATAATGTTAGTTTTTGTAGTGTAAGTGATGCTTCTGTGCCTGCTTTCATCTGTCTTCGTTTACTGGAAAGTGCTTTTAAATGGAACTGCACGTTCCAAATTCTGCTGACATTTTTGGCCTCCTATCATGTACATAACTTGGATTTCTAAACATCCTGCCGTTTTAATGTCCTCTCATCTGCTGTGATGATGATGACGAGTGCAAAATAATTGTGTTTGGAAAAACATGAGACAAAGTCACATAGCACCTGGGTGGATGAACCTAGGCCACACACCAGACATCCCTGCTTGTTCAGAAGGATCAAAGGAAGTCAGCGCAGGCACGCTAGATATTCAAGTGCCTTCACAGATGGTGATGTTGACTCTGGAAACCTGTGCACAGACCTGGCTTTGCTGTAGTTTAGGAAATAGCTCTAGCACTAGGGCCATGTGGGATCTCAAAAAAGAGCATGTTAGATTGAGTGAGAAAGGGAGAGGGAACGAAAGGGAGGGGGAGATGAGAACATTTTTTCTTTTTTTCACCACAGACCATTGTAAGCAGTCCGAGAGGCAAATAGTGAAGTGCAGAGGAGAGCAACAGGCAGTCGTCTCCAGAGAGAGCCTGAGAGCAATGCTCAGTCCACTGACAACAACTCAACATCCGGACAGTAAGGAAGAGGGAGGTTTTTTATACTGCAGCCTGCCCTGGGGCCTCAGAAATCATCTTCCTTCCTCACAGCTATGCCTGCACCACATACTGAACCAAGGACAAAGTTTCATCACTGCATGTAGTTTGATTTGCACATGGACACTGTAAGTTCTCCATGCCTTTCCATCTTTAACCTGCTGGATCAAGAGATACAATTTGGAGTTTGACTGTTCACTCTTTTTCTGAAGTTGTTAAGAAGTTCCATGCAAGTCTTGTCAAGATGCTGCCTGTGGTGTTTGTGATATGGTGGGTCTGGGTGTTGCTTGGAAGCGTAGGGGGACAGTCCCAATCTCAGCATCAGTCTCAGACTGATGACTCAAACCCATGGAGACAGAGGATTCAATGGGAGAACAATGGACGTGTGTTCAGTCTTCTCAACAGTGGGGCTGAATACGTCCCGGCTCGGGTTCAGGAGCGTGGCAGGAACCCCCGAGTGCTTCTAGCGGATGCTCCCAACCGTAGTTCACAAGGTGGGAATGTACGGAGGCAAGCACCCTCCAGAGGAAGCTCTGAGACTGTAAGAGGCCAAGCCAGACACCCTTTTGGTTTTGGACAGGTGCCGGACAACTGGCGTCAGGGTGCAGCTGGGACAGGTGAAACAAGTCGCTTCCAGTCATCTACTGGCACTCGTTTTAGAGCATCCTCTGGCTCATCCTCCTCCTCGTCATCCTCTTCTTCTTATCCACAGTATCCATTTCCTCAACAGCCTCCGTATTCTGCTCCTTATGACTCCGTTTCAGACAGGTCATACGAACCTCCTTACCGTGGAGCGGGGTACTCCACTGGCACCGGTGGTGGCTATGCCGGAGGTGGATATGGAGGAGTGGGGTATTCCACCGGAAGTTTTGGAGGAGCCGGCTATAATGGAGGGGGTCCTGCAACCGACGAGAGGTATCGTTACTATTCCTCTTATGGTCAAACTTTCCAAGCCGTTCCAGCCCAACCTGCGCAGCCACCTATCTCTGATGGACTGGACCACAGATACATGCACAGCCTGTACAACGAGGACTCTCGAGATGGCAGTAATGCTGGCAGTAATGCTGCAGTCTCTAATGGTGCCTTGAGCAACACGGGCTCATCATTCCAGCCTGCGATGCAAAGCCCCCAGTATGAACAATTTCCACCCTTTGGAAGGCCCCAGCCACAGCCTCCGTTTATACAACCACCTCCACGCAACCCTCTCATCTCTAACAACGCAGAGAGCCCCAACACAAATGTAGGGAGTGTTTATCGTCCTCAGCAAAGAGGTATGATGTATCCACATCTCATACACTTGTGAGACACAGTAAAGAATCTCATTGTGTATCCCACACTAATGTTATACTCAATAGTCTGCTTAATGGGTCATAGACCAGCAGTCCAGAAAGTGTGCTTTGCATATTGTCTCTTTTGATATTGCAGTGAATGCTACATGTGTCGAGTAAGGCTGAAGCTCATTTACTAGGTTGCTATGCTAAGTAAAGTTAATCACAGAGGAACTACGGTAGGTACTTAAGCTCTTGCACGGCTAGAGATTTGGGGGAAATGGATGCACGTGTGGAGCTCCTTTCAGATTCTCTCTCTCTCTCAAGAAAAGGAAGTGAGAAAAATAGAGAGACATCCAAAAAATGTAGCTCTTCTGCCATCTCTTTGTGTTTCCTGGCAGCCGCGAGCCCTTTGGATCTGAAAAACACATAACCCGAGGGACTCAAACTGCACAAAATTGATTGTAAAGCTGTTTGCTTACGCAGCTGGTAATGGACATTACTTTTGGGTAAATGTTTCTGTTTGTTTCCAGTCAGTGAAAATTACTCTTTCCTAACGTCTGATTTCACCCTGAGCATCTTTCATTCCCATCCCCCAATGCCATTGTGTTTCAATTTACAATCAAAGAAGTTCCAAGATCATATTCATCTCAGAGCCTGGGTTATTGGAACCAGGTGTTGTGGGATGTGCGCGTGGGTGTAAGAGTTTGTGGTAGTTGGTGTGTGTGCGTAGTGTCTATGGAGACTCACTCCGCACAAAGAGTGCTCATTGTTTGAAGATTTGGTTTTGGTTTTGGTGATGACTGCACCACGAAGGCTAAGGGGGAATGATCCCAGTATTTGCTTTAGAGGGTGGGGTAAGGGGCTTAAAGGTACACTCCACTATTTTTGAAAATAGGCACATTTTCCAACTCCCCTAGAGTTAAACAATTGAGTTTTACCATTTTCGAATCCATTCAGCCGATCTCTGGGTCCGGCGGTAGCACTTTTAGCTTAGCTTAGCATAGATCATTGAATCTGATTAGGCCACATCTCACTCAAAAATGATCAAAGAGTTTCGATATTTTCCTCTTTAAAACTTGACTCTTCTGTAGTTACATCATGTCCTAAGACCGACGGAAAATTAAAAGTCGCAATTTTCTAGGCCGATATGGTTAGGTACTATGCTCTCATTCTAGCGTAATAATCAAGAAACTTTGCTGACGTACCATGGGCGCAGCAGGCGCAATGATATTAGTCCTGATAATAGTCCCCAGCTAGTTTGTGTAGTTGCAGAGTTGCAGCCGGCAAATTTCAGGCGCTGCGTAATATCATTGCTCCTGCTGCACCTATGTACGGCAGCAAAATTCCTTGATTATTACACCGGATTGAGAATATAGTTTCTAGCCATATGGGCCTAGAAAATCGCAACTTTTCATTTTCCGTCAGTTTTAGTACATGATGTAACTAAAGAAGAGTCAAGTTTTAAATAGGAAAAAATATCAAAACTCTTTGGACATTTTTGACCAAGATGCTAACGGTCTAATCTGATTCAATGATCTATGCTAAGCTAAACTAAAAGTGCTACTGCCAGACTCGGAGATTGGCTGAATGGATTCAAAAATGGTAAAACTCAATTGTTTAACTCCAGGGGAGTTGGAAAATGAGCCTATTTTCAAAAACAGTGGAGTGCTCCTTTAAGTGGCTTGATTGTTGTGGGGTGGGTGGTGAACATGAGAGGTGTGTGGGGGATTGTGAGGTGTTAATACATAAGGAATGGGGAGATGGAAAGTACCCAGCACACATGGGGTCCATTGCCTCAGGAAACAGAAAATATTTTGCTACCCCCTAAATAAAAGTGTGCCTGTGCATATATGTGAATGTGTGTGAGGAGGTGGTGTACGTAAGGCCTTTGGGACGTTGCTAGCCACTGCCAAGGCTCATTTTGTAATGTGAAATGGTCTTTGTCTCTTGCTTGAGTCACTTCATGCACAACTAATCACCCTAGTTTACAAAATCTGGTCATAAGGGAAATGGGTGTAAACTAAATCCACTTGAAGGTACACATGTGGAAAACATTTACATTACTCATTACCCAATGATGCAATCATAAATAAATAAGTTGAAATCAAAGCTCCAACCTGCAGACACATACATTATCTGTGAATCCAGATTTTGATTATTTTGTTTTTCTATATTCTTGTGGAGTTTTTGGAATGGGTCTTATGTTAACTTCAACAAAACCTAAGCTTAATTTCAGCTAAAGTGTCCTTATCCCTACATTAATGTACATGAAGTCAAATTAAAAGCTAACGCTTGATTCTCTACAGCGGTTTATAATGAATATTGGTGTAGTGCAGGCATCCAGAGAACAGTGCTTAGTGGAGGAAAGTGTCGACTGTGTGAAGAAACTTTTGCTGGACAGACCACAGTGTTTCACACTCTCTTTACACTGTTTACAAAAGCTGACCAAGGAAGTTTCCAGAGGCCTTAAAGTCTGTTTCGGACCAAGCTGGCAAATCGGATGTGTACACAGAGATGGGGATGGCAAAGCATTCACTGGAGTAGAGGGGCTGCGCTAACGAGTCTGAAATAAGGAGACTGACCGAGGCCATCATGTTTTATAGAGTGAAAGTTGCTCCCAACTCTAAACATGCCTGCAGCAGAAGTGAGATAAGATCCTCTCTCCACACTGTTGCTTTGAAAAAAGCTCCCTGCTGGAAACACCCGAATGTTTTATGTTGAATGCCGGTTTATGTTTGTTATCACTGGTTTGGTGCTGATCTGATGCTGTTGGATGTCCATCAAAGTCTTGCTGGTTAGGGTCATTAAGAGGCCTAGTAGGACTCCAGCATCATACGCTGTAGTCCATCAGTGCTGATCTTCTCAACAGGGTTCTTTTCTCTGAAATCCATGACATGCAAAGCAGGAAAGCGAATATGCTGTTGCCTTGCCTTTGAAGAAATGTTAATGTCCACCTACGGACATAGACAGCACTGTTATTATATTCATACAATTATTTGGACATAAAGTGAGCACAACCAGCTTGCATTTTAAGTGTAAATAAAGGTGATAAGTAGTTTCTGTACTGGCCCTATGCAGAGCTGTATGAACATTAACTGTCACAGCTAGCTCTGTTTTTCTTTTTATTTCTTTTTCTGTTATTTTTTTAACATACCCGATTTGGATCCAGCAGGGAAGTGATCTCATTTTTGTTTCACTGTCACCTCTCCCTCATCTTTTGTACTCTCGCTCTCTTTCTTCCTCTATATGTACAACACTTTGTTCTTTTTTTCTTGTTTTTGTGTGACCTTGAAACCAGATGAGAAACAACGTTTGATGCATTATACTGTGAGGCTTCAGCATTACCTCATAAAAAAACCTCTTCATCTCTTGTGTATTTTTTCCAGAGGTATGCTCATTTGGATACAGCCATTTTTCAAATATTTTACTTTCTTTTACATTTAAAAGTATGTAAGATCAGAACAGCTCAGGATATTAAAGAAGCACATTTGTCCCCAGGACAGTGTTATGAGACCTGACATTGTTATTATCCTGCTAGAAGAACCGCCTAGTCTGGTTTCCTGCTCAAAGTTTATCTCCAAAGATGTCTGATTGCTGCACTTTTCAGGTGGCCAAGCTGGTCTGTTTGCTTGTTTTAAAGGGATTTGGACATTTGGTGGTCACGACTCATCTGTTTGGTGGTTTTAGCCAGACAAGGCTGTTTGCTTCTATTAAAGTAATTTTAAAACTATTGGATATATATTTCAGAACTCCATACAAACACCATTCATTCCATCAAAACAAACTTTTACACTGTGTGGTTTTGGACACTTGTTTCCATTCATTTCATCAGACCAGTCGGTTTTGGTGTGTGGTTTTGGACACTTGTTTTCGGCATTTATCAGGTGGGTTTTGGGGTACTTTTCCTACTGGAGACCAGCTGAAAATCAGCTTGGCCAGGGTCGAAGACCAGCCTAGACCAGCTATGACCTAGTAAGACCAGTTAAGAAAGTTAAGTAACCCTGATGATGTCTCCTGTTTTTAGGTTTGCCTGACCTTGTTCCTGACCCGAATTATGTCCAAGCCTCCACATACATCCAAAAAGCCCATATGTACTCCTTACGCTGTGCTGCAGAGGAGAAGTGCTTGGCCAGGTGAGAATCCTCAATGCTTCTGTTTATGAAATGGCAAAACAAAGCTGGCCAGGCAGTATTTACACAATAACCCTCCCACACTCATTTACAGCTGTTTACACCACACCATCCAATAATACTTCAAACAACCAATGAGAAGGGTGTTAGATGATGTTTGGTGGTGCCGCAGCCTGCTGTTATGAGCTCATCTCATATATACAACATGTTTCATTACTCAGTGCTGCCATCCCTCATTAAGGTTTTTCACTTCCAGCTCCGCCTATAGTGCTGAAACCACAGATTACAGTGTCCGGGTTCTCCTGCGCTTCCCTCAGAGAGTGAAGAACCAAGGGACGGCTGATTTCTTGCCCAACCGACCTCGTCACACCTGGGAGTGGCACAGCTGTCACCAGTGAGTCTCTCATTTACATCTGTATATGTGGAGACCTAACACGAGATCATAAACACTCACCAAAAAGATCACAAATACCAGTACTCCAGCTATAACCATAACGCTAACTGTGTTTATTCACCATTAAAGCTTCACTGCTGCAGCTGCAGATCAGGTTTGAACAAAATCGTGCCTTTTTACAAGCCTGGAGCTACAAATCAATACAAATCCTGCCCTGCTATGATTAAAAGTCCCAGAATAATGGAATTATAATAGTGCCAGATTGTGGAAATATTCAATGAGGTGGTATTCCTTATCTTAAATCAATGGCAAAATTCATTGAGATTCTGATATATGTATTTGGTCTCTCTTGGCGAAGGGCTGTTATCCTCCGAGGGGATTTCCATAACATTTCCATGTGCAATCAGCCGGGCCTCGTGACAAGTGGAAATTAATGTCTGTCAGTACTTGTGAGGTCTGTGTTTATTCGCCTGTGGCTGTTCATTACATCACGTCTGCATCGCAAGCGAGACGGAGAATTTGCGAGAATTGTTCTTTTACATCGTGTTAAACAACATCGATGACGGCTGTCACTCATGTCGACTTGAATTGCCAACTGACATTGAAAATGAGTGATTTAAGGTGGCACTGTCGCTGCAAACTGCTGCCAGCGTTAATGTTCTAGTCAAAGCTCAGGTCCCCAAACTTGACATGAGACACCTCAGATAATAAATTAAAATGAATGAATAATTACAAATTTGGGTTGTCATTTAAACATGATAAATTAGTCTATTTAATAAAATAAATAAATAAATTAATTAACATTATATTTATAAATCTTACTGACTAAATAGAGAGAGAGAGGGAGGGAGAGAGACTATAGACTATATACTGACTTCCACATAGTTTGGGGTCGATTATATTTTTAGAGAAGATTTTAATGCTTTTGAAAGACATCTGCTCACCAAGGCTGCATAAAAATAAAAAAAAATACAGTAAAATTGTGTAATATTTTTTACAATTTTAAAAGCTGTTTTCTGTCTGAATCTCTGTTAAACTGTAATTTATTTCTGTGATACACAGCTGAATTTTCAGCATCATTACTCCAGTCTTCAGTGTCACATGATCTTCAGAAATCATTCTAATATGCTTTTTTTATTTTATTTGCTGCTCAAGAAACATTTCTGTTCAAATTGTCTTGATATTTATTATACTTATTAAAACTAAATTTGAGCAAATATTGATGCATGCATGTCATTAAGAAATTGTATTAATTTTTAAATAATTATAATTGATATATCATGTAATTTATTTATTGTAATTACAGTTTTTAATTGGTTGACAGTCCTATTCTGCTCTAAATAAGATCAATCAGTAATGAAGATGAACGTTTAGTTGGTCTATTGGTTTGATTGATGCAGTGAAAGGCATCCTGTGTTCAAATGAGATGCATTTGGTTGTACTTTCTTTTGCTAAACCTGACTTCTGTTGTACAACAGCATTAGCATCAACATTCATCCCTGCTTCACTTTTGGCTCGAAATCAGTGTGAGCGCTGACTGTAGTTTAGTCGAGATTCGGACGGAGTGTCAGTTTCTACCGCTGGCGAGCATTTGCTCATAAACAGATTATTAATGCAACCTGAAAATGTCAGTACATGAAGTATTCAGGTACTGAATGAAGAACTCTTTTCTAATGCAATTAGACAGCTGAGCGGTGTGATGACCTAAATCTGACGCCATGCGAACAAGCACCTGACTCTCTTTGAAAAAGAAGAAGAGCTGCAGGGAGATGTTTGTCAGTGAGCAGAAGCTAATCTATAATTGCTCGCACCTCTCCGTTGTGACATGTTTGATATTTTTGTGGAGATTGAATGTGTCTTTGGCGTCTCATTACTAATAGCTGAAATGAGAACTGCCATAGACGGCGAAACTGCTTTCCAGTGCTTTGATTTCTCTCTGCATGCACAAAGACAACAGCAAGGTGAAGTGCAGACACTAAACATGCCGTCTCTTTGTGTCTTAGGGCGGGACTGACTTTGACTCTTCATCTCTGATGTAAGAGCTCAGAAGAAAACATACATTTACATGTAACCAGAACCCAGCTTGTGTCATTTTCTGATCCCCCCAAATCTACTAAAAACTGTCAATCAAAAACGCCACTCAGTTCTGACAAATATTGTAATTATTAATAGTTTCCAATCATATTGTAATCGCACAATTATTAATTTTAAATAACCAATTATTTCTAATAAAATATGTTACGTTACATAAATGCATTTTGTTCATTTATTTATTTATTTTTATATTTGTCATGTTAGATGTTTTATTTATTTATTCATCACTGTTTTCAGTATTTCAGTTATTTGCCAAATATAAGTACAACTAAAAAATTTAATTAAAATAAAAAAACTATATAAACGTATAAAAAAACAGAAACTAATACAAATGACAAAACACTACAAAATTAAACTTAATGACTAACTTAGAACTTAAACGAAAATCAAATATTAATAAAAACTGTAGTATTACCAAAATAAATAAATAAATGACTGTTTGTAATTTGTTACATTGTAATGCTCAACTAATGCTACAAAACCACATTGTACAGTACATAAAAAAGTAGTAGTTAGTTGCAGATATACACATAAATAAATTAAGGGTTGGGTAAATATTATATAAAAAAAAATTTATATATTAAATAAAATATGTCTGATTGGTTGTAATACTTAACTCCTGTAAAAACACAAATTGTGGATGCAGTGGGGGATTTGGTAGTTAATTATTATTTAGTTTACTGTGGCCTCTCTCTCTCTCTCTCTCTCTCTCTCTCTCTCTCTCTCTCTATCATATCTATCTAATCTTATCTCTCTCTCTCTCTATCTCTCTCTCTCTGGTATAATATATCTATACATATATATATATATAATATATGTATGTATGTGTGTGTATGGTTTATTTATTTATTTACTTCCAGTTAGTGAGATGCACATGTAGTAGAGAGGTGCCTTAAGTGATTAGCTGGCCAAATTTTGCCGTGTGTGTGTGTGTGTGTGTGTGTGTGTGTGTGTGTGTGTGTGTGTGTGTGTGTGTGTGTGTGTGTGTGTGTGTGTGTGTGTGTGTGTGTGTGTGTGTGATCTGTCATTTAAATGTAGTTTGCTCAGGGATTTGGCTACAGGCCTCTGAAATATCTGTCATCCCCTCAACAAATAAAATTTAATATACTTGGCATATTTTGGGAAATATAGTATCCCTGTGGAAACTCTGTACCTGTCAGAGGAAAGTACCTGTTTTTCGTGCCGCAATCCTTGAGGTATTACCACAGCTTTCCCAAAAAAAAACACTTTTGCCAAAAGACCAAGCAGACGGTAAGAAACCACGCCATGACATGTAGAGTCAGACTCCTGAAGTATTCTGAAATATTCATGCATTTCAAAGACTAGACCAGAAAGAAAGATCATTGCTTGAAATTATTATATGAAGGTTTATTAATCTTTATTTATTTGTGTATTGATGGCTGTATAAGAGGGAAGTAAAATAAATAAATAAATAAATAAAATAACGGTGTTTAAAGTTTCGAAAACATAAAGAAAATGATCATATAGTTTTTACAGGAAATGTTATGTGCTTATTATTTTCACACTAAAACACAAATATTGTTTACAGCTTATGTCTATACTATTGAAACATTTTTTTGTTTGTTTGTTTTTTTTACATTGAGATTATAAAGTTTACAGATTATTTACAGTAAGTTCCTTTAACCAACCTAAATTAATACTTAAAATAAAGAAAAGAAGGGTTGGGTTAAAATTAAAAACTATTTTATTTATTAAATAATTAATAATTTTTTGATGGATGTGTCATATCCGACGGAAGTAAAATGCTCTTACAATGTTAGCAAGATTACTTTACTTTAGTTTAGTTTAGTTTAGTTTAGTTAAGTACCTTGCACCGTGACAAATGATTGTCGATATAAATCAACTGAAAGATGGTGCGAACTAAGACTAAAACCATTAAAAAAAAATAAACTTTTGTTACTTGAAATAAAATTAAACTTGACACTGACCATTAAAGTAGAATAAAAAAATATATTTAAAAAGTTTCACTTACTTTATTTCAGCTAGTAGTCAAGTATAACTAAAACTAAAACTGTATTTCAGTTATACTTGACTACTAGCTGAAATAAAAAATGTTACAATTTTTAAAACTCTATAGACATATAAAGTAAAAAAAAAAAGTAATAAAACGAAAACAGAAGATATAAAAATAAAACCAATGTAAAATATTAATAAACTACAATGATGTTTGTGGTACTAAAATAAAACGGAATGCTATTGCCTTTGTTCTTTTGTACTCCAGACCCAGATTTGAGTCTCTTCTCTTCTCTTCTCTTCTCTTCTCTTCTCTTCTCTTCTCTTCTCTTCTCTTCTCTTCTCTTCTCTTCTCTTCTCTTCTCTTCTCTTTCTCTTCTCTCTTCTCTCCTCTCCTCTCCTCTCCTCTCCTCTCCTCTCCTCTCCTCTCCTCTCCTCTCCTCTCCTCTCCTCTCCTCTCAGACATTACCACAGTATGGATGAGTTCAGTCACTACGATCTGTTAGAGGTCAGCAGCGGCCGGAAGGTGGCGGAGGGACACAAGGCCAGCTTCTGTCTGGAGGACACCACCTGCGACTTCGGCCATCTCAAGCGATACGCTTGTACTGCACACACTCAGGTACACCTCTGTGACCCATTCTCTTCAAATGCTGGTTTTGTATCCATAAATATCCCTTTATTAGTGTGTATTCGAATATTTGTCTTTGTGTAGTTTAATGTTTAGTAATTTTCCATTAATCAGTAGTCATTGTTTATTACTACTGTTTTCATTCGCTTTAATTTTCCAGGGTCTCAGTCCAGGTTGCTTTGACACATACAATGCAGATATTGATTGCCAATGGATTGACATCACTGATGTTCAGCCAGGAAACTATATACTCAAGGTAACGTTCTCAAAGACGACACCCCGTCTTCTGTTTCACTCTTCTTCAGAGAATATCTTGTGTCTAACACATGCAAACAGAATAGAACACGTCTCTCCGAAGGTTTGGCACGAGGAGTTGTTTGATGTCACGCACTTCGTCCAACTCCTCTGTTTGATATTGATGATGCTGGTGTAATGAGTTCGGTATGCAGCCTGTGCTCATAAAAAAGACAGATACAGACATGCATCTTCAGGCAGATCCCAGCCGCTCACTTTCTGACCTTTAACAAAACAACAACACGATATCTGAAGTACAATGATGTTAAAAGCGGTCAGCATTACCGTCACCTCTGAGGCTAAATGTTGATATGCTTTTATAACAAAGGATTATTGAACTGGAAGCAGTCTGAACTTCCCTGCAGAAAGTGGAATAATTGCCAAAAATGATGTAAGAGACTGATAGACGGCTATGAGCAATTAAATATAGGGGTGTACTTACTTTTTCCACAGATGATAGGTGCATTTTTGTTGAAGAAAATATTTCAAAGACAACTTGTTGATGTTGTTTGGTAAAACCTTATATCACCTTCACCCATGTGACCACAAATACATGTTTTATAGGGTGCACTTACTTTTTCACAGCACTGACGGTCTAAATTCTGTTTAAATTCCAGCTCCAAGTTAACCCAAAGTACTTGGTGCATGAATCGGACTACACAAATAATGTAGTCAGGTGCAATATCCACTACACAGGCCGCTTTGTCAAGACAACAAACTGCAAAATCTCCCAGTAAGTAAATCGCTTTTTGAGTGTTTTAATAAATCAACAGTTACATAAAGTATACAATTAAAATATTAAAAAAAAATCTTAAAAAAAAAGCTTTCACAGCAACAGCGATTCTATAGAAGAGGATCTTTCAGTGATCAGTTCTTAAAAGCAGCATGTTTTCTTCTGCTCCTGTAGGTCTTGATCTGTCAGATCTGGATGAATCTCCATGGAAGCGCTGGTCCATTGCAGTGTGAATGGAATTCCTGGTGCTTCTGTGATTGTTTATTGTATATTCTTGGTTCTCCCTTTTTTTTCTGTTCTTGTGAACCTGGGTTCGAGGAACTAGTACACATACTTTCACCCTCACACAAAATCAAACACACCCTACTTCACAGCACACCGCAGACCAACGTCATGAAAACACACACTCGCTGCCCCTAATAAGTCTAATTCCTTCACCTTTTTTAAGTGGGTCACATTGCTGGAATGCAAAGTGAGATCAGGTATGGGACACTGTTAAACTGTAATTCTGTAATTCACATCAGGAAAATCAGCAACTGGAAACAATCTTTCTTTTTTCCAAGACTCTCTCTTTGTCTGTGCCACTTTTGTGAAGGTGCAATACTGAAGAAAGAGTTGTGTGAGAGAACGGCCAGCCTGTCTGTCACCCTCCAGCTAACCTATTAAGTAAAAAGCGGGTTTAGTTTGAATGATCGGCCTGGAAAAAATGAAATAGCTTTGGGATTAAAGCACTTTGAATAAAATGAAAATTTTACGTTGAGTTGCCTCGTATGTCAGCCCACTGATAATCCAATAATGCACACAAGTTAAATCCAGGCTATACTTGAGGCATTCCCCCTACAAGCAATAAATGAATATTTTGGGTTCAATGCAAGAATTAACTGACTGGATTTGTGGCATAATGTTGATTACCAACACAAATAATTAAAAAAACTGAAGTTAAAAAATCTGCATTATTTGAGCTATAATTGTCTTGCTGAAGAAGTTGTAAAATTGGATGTAACTTGACTCAGAAGTTACTAAGAATTATTTTTTTTTTTTTTTCACACTAAAATCATCCATATTGTTGGCATATTATGGCTGTACTATTAAAACAGTGAGTATTTTAATGTTTATGGATGTTCCCCATTCACTTCCATTGTAAGTGCTGTAAAACTGTAATGAATTTTATTACAATTTTTTTTTTTTTTTTTTTTTTTGGTTATCTATATTAATTACATTTATGCATTGGCCAGACAGTCCCGTAAAAAAAAAAAGTTGCATTGCATTCAAGGTATGCATTTTTTTCAGTTCATGCATTCCATTGGAATCAAACCCATGACCTTGCTGTTGCTAGCAGCATGATCTACATTTACATTTATGCATTTAGCAGACAGTTTTATCAAAAAAAAAAAAAAAAAAAAAAAAGACCTGCATTGCATTCAAGGTATACATTTTATGAGTCCATGCATTCCCTGGGACTCGAACCCACAACCTTCCAGTTGATATCGCCATGATCTACATTTACATTTATGCATTTGACAAAAGCTTCTGTCCAAAGTGACTTACATTGCATTCAAGGTATGCATTTTATCTGCCAATGCATTCCCTGGGAATCGAACCCATGATCTTACTGTTGCTAGTGCCACAAGCTTCATTTACCTTTATGCATTTGGCAGACACTTTTATACAAAATGACTTACATTGCATTCAAGGTATGCATTTTACTGGTTCATGCGTGCCCTGGGATTCAAACCCATGACCTTGGTGTTGTTAGCAGCATGATCTACATTTATGCATTTACCAGAAAAAAAAAAAAAAGAGAGACTTGCATTGCATTCAAGATATGCAATTTATCAGTTCATGCATTCTCTGGGGATCGAACCCGTGATCTATTGTTTGAGCTACAGAAACACTATGTCACATACGTTGTATTGTATTGAACCCAGGAATATTCCTTGAGTGTTAAGCTTGTAAACCTTTTTGTTGTGATTTACTTGTACTGACGTCCATGTTGGAACGGATCTATTGTTTCTTTAACTGCCAACACTGGTAAGCTGCCACAGGTCTCCATATATGATACAGTTAACCCGCTGATGCATGCCATTATCTAGGTCAGAAATGATTTTATTTTATCTTATTATATGCATACCCACTCTTCTCATGTACTGTGTGGAGGGGAATGCTGAACTTGTGTTAAACTCCAGGAATTCATATTTCTTTGTATCCGAAATAGCAGTTTATGCCTTGATCGTTAAATAAAACACAGACGTAGATGATACTACTGTTGCAAAGCTAACATTGCATAACTTGATGTTACTGACAATCTTAATACCATCTATACCTACCTCGGAAAGAGAAAGATAAACTTATGCAGTGAGAAAGAGCTCCTTTTTATGATGCTACACTTGAAGAGCCCTAAACGAAAAACATCCAACATATGCTAATAATCAGTTACACATGCTATAATCTAATAAATTCAGTTAAATGCATACAAAACAAGCTTTCTGTGAGGCTCGTCGGATATGAGTGAATGGAGTGTGTGCTACGATGCATCACACGCTTCAACCAAAGCTAAACGAATTCCTCTCTGCGGTGAGCAGTTCTTTTATTACGAAAACATGTTACAGTGTTTTCCATTATCACGATCCAGATCAAATGCAGAACAGACTTTGTTTTATCGTATCTCTTTATAATCTGTATAAATGATTATTGTAACATTGTTTATAGTGTAGACAGTAAATTTGCTTCTGGTTGCTATCTGCTTTTGTGGTCCAGGACTGGTGCACATCAATCTCTTTGAACTGTTGTTATCATTGTTGTGGTCGTGGGTTTTATTTTATTTTTTTGTGCTCCGAATCATGTCTTAGAGTTCATACTGGATCTTTAAATAAAGAGTGAAGGGTATACCAGCTTTTTAGTGCAAGTGCTGTTTCATTTTTTGAGTAAAGTTTGCTAAAGTGGCCATCTGTGTTTGCACAGAACATGTACTGTAGTGAATGCCAGCAGTTTTGGTGTACCGAAAAAACATTTTTGATTGAGAATTAGGCCAGTAATAAGAACTCTATAACCCCGGAGGCAGAGCAAAGATTCACATCACATCCACTGCACCTCAGAACAATCTACACTTCTCAAATCGTCCCAGTTAAATACTTAAAGTGCAAGAAAGGAAACAATTAAGAACACTTCAAACGTGTTCCTTCCTCAAAATAAACACACATGCAAGCTTGAACAGACGATTGCAAAGGGTAGCCGAGGGTTTGGCACATGGTTTTTCCATCAGAATCTCATAATAAATTTTTTTTTTTTTGTTTTGTATCAGTCTGCTTTGATATTTAATATGAAAACCAATAAACATGTCATTTCAGAAAAAGACAGTGATGGCAAAGTTTACAAGAGGGACAAACCAGAACACAATGAGTCTTTGTTAAGCTTTTGGGAAGCTGGAGTACAAATTTAAAATCTATCTATCATCACAAAACCTGGAATGTACAAACAAATAAAAAAACAAACCACCAGCTGATACCCTTTTTGGGTATATAAATATGAATGAATCCATGCTTGTATAAATAAATAAATAAATAAATGCATAAATAAATAAATAAATAAATATAATTATTATTATTGCAGTTTTTGTTTGTTTTTCAAAACATCCATTCTACTTTACTGGCTATTTAGTATTGGCTATGTACTATTTAGCACAAATAATGTTTTTAATGTTACATTTTGAGTTTTTCACTGTTGTGAAAATCCGTTTTAGTGAGTGTGAACTGTGCAGTTTATAGACTACATGCTTGTGTGTTTTCAGTGAGCAAATGTCGCCAAATAAGAGGGGTAAGACCGAGTCAGAGACCTATTAGTGAATTCCACTAACATGACATCAGATTAAAAACAGAACGAGGAGCCATTTTCAGCCGAGCGCCAAGTAATACGTGTGCTTCAGATTTAGAGTAAACACGTGCGCGAGCTGACCGCCCAGATTTCCTTCACTGAGAGAACGGTCATGAGGTCTGCAAGCCCTCAACGAGAAGAGAGCAAAGATGACAGTGAATAGAGAGAGAGAGAGAAATATAAATACAGGCCAGAAGATTAGAAGGGCGAATATGAATCATAAGAATCTGGTATTTCAGCTTAGACCAGCAAACCCAAACCAACCTTCTTTCTTTCACTCGCATACTACCATAACCATACAAACTAAACAGGCTGATCTGGTTTGGGTTTGGTGGTTTTAGAGAGGATTTAACCTTATCGCCTGTTCAGGATTGAAGGCCATCTAAACTAGCTTGGACAGACTGTCTGAAAACCAGCTTAGACTAACAAGATGGTCTTCTCGGTTGGGATATAGAACATTTCAAGAAAGACAGTGGAAAATACATTCATATTTCATGTTTGAGGGCAGATGGAGTCAAACACTCGAGTGACGCAACAACACGTAACAGTTCTTCAGTTAAGTTATGCACGTTATGAAGCTCGTTATGACTCGGTAATCATAATATACAGAAACGAAGAAAGCCTGTCACCAGAGAATAGCTGAAATTTTAGCCTTGATGAACTTATAGGACAAATATTTAGTAAATACTACACTGACCGGTTCATAGACATATGTGACATGCATTGTGGTATTGCACAGGTGTGCAGGGTATTTTTGAACCCAAATGATAAAATAGTTGGATTCAAGCATTTACTTAATTGCTTAGTTTTTGTCTTGTTGATCAGATTGTTTCAGGTTTAGCCAACGCCTTCAATCCAACTGGAATTTAATTCAGGTGTTTACATGAACCGAGCAAACAGGGAATGATCAGAGAACTTTGGCTTTGAGGTTTTCTCAAAGTTATGAACAAATGTTCTTCCAGTTAAGTT
Organism: Cyprinus carpio; assembly: GCF_018340385.1. Lineage (NCBI taxonomy): Eukaryota > Metazoa > Chordata > Actinopteri > Cypriniformes > Cyprinidae > Cyprinus > Cyprinus carpio. The sequence goes on along the minus strand of NC_056589.1, from coordinate 3,110,356 downwards.
AATCAGAGCGCTTGTTCAGAGTTATCTGGTCTTTAATAATGTTCTCAAAACATTAGCACAAAACGTTATTTATACATCGTCCATGGAATATTTTATTTCTGAAACAGACATCTAATGGTTTTTAAAATGTTGTTACTTGTTTCAGAGCGTCCAAAAGAACGTCGAAGAATAACATTCTCATAATCCTTCCATGTTCCTTTAGTGTCTGTACAACCAAGTATACACATTTTTTAAAACATGTTTTTTATGCAGTGTTAGAAAAACTTTCTTAGAACATATTTTTGTTAGCTGGGAAAGCTTTTCAATCCGATTATTTGGGTGGACGTAAAACCGTAGCTAGAGAAATCCAATGGTTTATAAACAAATCCAACGGAGCGTTTGATCTGCTGTTCAATATTCATCGAGCATGACTTATGATGATTAAGTAAATAGAAAATTAAAGAGCAGGCAGTCAACATGAGATGTTTGTGTAGTGAGCAAACACGAGTTTGCTTGTTCTGTTCTCACACCACGCGGTGGTCTGGATGTCGCTGTGATTTATCTCCAGACTAGAGCCGTTCTCCGCCATTAAATCAAATGATTAACAACTCGGACTCAGTGGGAGATTATCTCGAACCGTTCAGATGTGAAGAGGGAGACCGAGCGCCGTGGTAAATAATTCAACTATCACTTACAGTGAAAAACAAAAGCATGAAGATATTTCACCTCAGCCTCGGCGAGCGGCTTGTTTGCTTTAATAATGACGGCCGGTTGCAAACGTGCAAATGGTCCGTTCCTGAGACAACAAGGCAGGCCATACGGAGAGAGCAATGAATAAATTCTCATTACAGAGGTGATGCTAACAGAGGGCAAAATTGTCCCAGGGATACGCTCGTCTATAGACTCTCAGACGATTGGAACAAATGACTGGGAACGGCTCCAGAGTTGATTATTTTACAGGTTCTTCATCAGTAGCTTCTAAGTCCTGATGAGGCTTTAAATCCACGAGGGTTTAAAACATTGATAACTTTGGGACACGGTGGCTCAAGAGAGCCGATTCAGATCTCACAGGACCTTTACCAAGGCATGAATGTTCAGTTCAGACCATGCAACGGAGTCATTGAACTAAACTGAACTGAATTGAGCTGAATAATGACACTAATGTCCTCTAGAGCTGCTTCACAGCTGGAATTGAACTTGTTTCACCACTGATCTAAGGAGCATAATCAGTCGTATTTTCTGTTTTATAACAAATAAATGAAACACAAAGATCTATGCATCGATCTATCTCAAATACAGCACTGGGATCTCTGGGACCCAGACATAAAATAAAGATAATATCATGTTACTCGAGAGAACTACGATGCTTAATAGCACATCATGTTGTGAAATAGCTTATATCAGTAGCTTACAGGCGTGATAATAATTCATAACCAATGAGTCCCATCATTAAATAAAAACGAAGAAGAAGAAGTCTAGAATTCAGCCAGAGGTGTTAAAAGTTTAAATAAAGTTTGGATTGCATTATCTGTTTGTTTGCAGGGACGTGATGAATGCTGTTCACAAGTAGACAACAACAGACAAACAACAGCTGATGTAACGCAAGATTACGAATGACAAACTGATTTCTTTTGTCCTCAAAACATGGATCTACCAGATCGCTTTATTCAATGACTTTCAACAACACACACCATCTCTCTCTCTCTCTCTCTCTCTCTCTCTCTCTCTCTCTCTCTCTCTCTCTCTCTAATATATATATATATATATATGTGTGTGTGTGTGTGTGTGTGTGTGTGTTTATGTATAAAATACAGTGTTATATTATACAATTAATTACTAGCTACTAATTACGTATTCAACAGTATTACATTACATTTTTACTTATTACAAATTATTTTCTAAATCCTATATCAACCTTCGCAAGGATAGATGCTAATCTGCTCTTTTAATTCTTTTAATTCTTTTTAATTCTTTCAATTAAATAAAATAAAAGTGCATTCATTATTCTTTAACTGACCACAGTATTTAAAGGGAGAAGGTTACATTTAAGTTAAAATGTACATTTTTGCCCGGTTTCACAGTCAAGGCTTAAGGTTAGTCCCAGACTAAAATGCATGTTTAAACTGTCATAACTGAAAATAACTTGCACTGACGTATCTAAAAAATGTCAGTGGCATTGTTTTGTCTCAAGAGTAATGTACACCAGTAATGTATTTCTCTAAGGATTTTATTTTTATTTTATTTATTTATTTTTATAAAAGCTACTTAAATATCCTTATTTAACTAAACCCAAGTCCTGACTTAAGATATGCCCTGTATGTGAAACCTGGCCTTAGATTTTGGTGTTAAATTCATGACTCTTTTATACAGAATTGTTTTATAGTCTGTACAGTATTTATGCAATTACAAGTAACTGTGATTAAATTACAGAACAATATTGAGTAATAGTTTCCTACACTATTGTGCAAAAGACTTAGGCCATTAGTATTTTCACCACCAACAAAAGTCAGTCTTTTGCTGTTTACATTTCCAAACAATTCTTGTGCCATCAATTGTAATAATCCAGTGACAGCAGCCAGTGCCGCACACAGAGATCTGATCTCATCAGTCCGTCTGGAATGACATGAAGAAACAGAAAAAAACTGAGACAGACTAAATCCAGAAGAACTCTGTCAACGTCTCCAAGACACTTGAAGAAACCTTCCTGCAAAATAAAAAGGATGCTTTCAAAAATAATGTCATAAACACATTTTATTTATCAGTTAACTTCTATTAATTAAATCAAATCAACATTTGGTGTGACCACCCTTTTTGTTTAAAACAGCTTTTGTCCTTTATACACCTGTGCATAGTTTTTCAGGTAAGTTTGCAGGAAGGTTTCTCGGAGACGTCGCCACAGTTCTTCTGGATTTAGTCTGTCTCAGTTTATTCTGTTTCTTCATGTAATTGCAGATGGACTGATGATGGTGAGATCAGCACTGGCTGTTGTCAGACTCCTTGTGCATACAAACATCTACACACACACACACACACACACACACACACACACACACACAGAGAGAGAGAGAGAGAGAGCTTGGTTTGGTGCAATGATGTTTTAAGAGTGAATTAAGTGTTCATATACTTTTTTGGGCATCTGTATATATTCATGAGCAAATAAAGCAGTTCATGACCCAGAATTTGCAATGTGAAATTTCTTAAATCGACTATTATATCGTGAAACAAGTAAGAAACTCCTCAGATATTTAAAGCAGAACTGTGATTGTGATGCTCAAGAGCGTGTTGATCATAAAGTGAAGGAGAATTCAATAAAAGAGACAGAGGACATTAGCCATCATAACACAGACATTCCTACACCGTGTGTGTGTGTGTGTGTGTGTTTGTAAAACTCAAGGATGAAGCTCTCGCACACTTCAGTTGGAGGACACAAAGCCGCTCTGTTCGCTGGAGAACTGACTCCCTCTGTGTTCCCCTTCAAATACACTTTATTCCTCTTCTCCCTCCTTTATCCGACCTCTCTGCACCACATCATGATCTAAAACCAATATATTTACCGTGCTTGAATTCCCCGTCATGTTCCCCTTGATGGTGTTCATCACAATAAGGTCAAAACCATGGGCCGGTCCAGAATGAAATCCTCTTCTTTTGAGTAGTGGCTGTTGATTTTGGGGTGATAATGCAGCATTCTGGAAGAGCCGGCTGTTGTCTCACACTTGCCATGGAGATCCGAATACCAAAACAGACAGATGAAGTCATGTCCCAGCCACCATTACTTTATCATGCCTTCAGGCCCAGGCCAAGAACACTTTGAGAATCAGCCCAGGAACTACTCTTACGAAAAACAAGTGTGCTAAACCATATTGAATGTGCACTTGTAGTATACTTCAAATCTTAAGTATACAGTATATATATATACAAAAAAACAAATATATATATATATATAGATATATATATATATATATATATATATACCACAAAAAAACACAACGATTTCATAACAACAAAAAAACTTGCAGATAATATAATACTGATGAAATAAAAGGCTACTTAAGTGACTTAAAGAGAGACACTTTAATGACGGTTTCGTAACACACTTAAGCACATTCTACTCTTAGTAATAATGTCAAATTTGAAAGTTTTATTTTAAAGTACATTTTAAATCATTATGATTTAATGATATTTTGTCGTGCTTTAAAGAAGTACACTTATTTTGATGTGTTGACTAATATACTAAAGCACATGTAAAGTTTGATTATAATTTTATTGTGTTATTTAATATTACACAATTAATAATTATACTATAATATGATGTGTGGAACTATATTGATGTAATTAGTTTCAGAACGATCCCCCAAAAGCTGAATTTACCCTCTAATGAGTTGATGATGCAAATTCTAAACTAACAGCCATTTCAACTTAAAGATGAAGATTTATTAATGTTGTCCTCTAGAGTGAGCCAGGATCTTACTAGAGGCCAGCGATCTTTAAATCCAAGTCTATTTTCTATTAGATGCCAGCTCTTTGAATGCACAGAAATGCATAGATTTAGTTCATTTGTATAAGTATGGTGTACTGACTGTATAGGTTTACATATTATACAGTTTCTATAAGACATTTATTATTGTGGCATGAATAATAAAACAAACACTTAAATTGCAAGCATTATTATGCACAATTATATAAATAAATGATAAAGAAAAATTAAAGAGAATGCTTCAGATAAAATTTTGAGCTGCAAATATCTTCACGTTCAGTAGAAACTGACATCCTATGACATGCAATTTCTCTAAATATAAAATGCTGAATAGAAGTCCACACAAATTGGTGTGTCTTACAATATAATTTTAATGCATTATCTTAATTATGAACACAGTGGTTTGTAGTGCAAACAGTTAAATGGTTTACTGCACTTCATCTGCGTTCTACATGAATTTCCACCATTATTTATGTTCGCTTAAAGAAGAAATACCGTCTACTGAGTTGCAGTAAACAGATAAAATAATAAATAATGTACCTTTACAAGACAATCCGGGTCTGAGATGATATAATAGTCAGTATTCACTGATACAAGGAACATATTTTTCACTGTGATGGTGCTGACTTTATTGGTTATACTTTATAAAACAATTGGCTTAAGCTGGGAAATATGCTCATCTTCATAATGCGATCTCTGAGTTTTATTACGTCGCCTCTGTGTTAATGCAAAGCGAGTGTGTTCCCGCTAAAGCAGAGGACGTCGGTGGTGTTTGTGGCAGTGCTGTTGTCTTCTGGGATGCTTCAGACTCTAATGTGAATGATTCCGTCATTGCTCTGCACAGAGAGATACAAATGATGAGAAAGAAAGAGAGCATGAGACGAATCCATGCAATCTAATCTGGGGGCAGACACATGCTCGACGGATGTCCAAAATTGCAACTGAGAATCAAGTTCTTAGCCTGACAAAGTAGTGCTGTTGTTCAAGTCTGTTGGGTGGTGTGTGTCGGGATAACACCATTCAAACAAAGAGACTGACCATCAATCAAATAAACATATTATACAACAACAACACTCCCCCCTGGACAAAAAAAACACTACATTATAAGTGAACCCAAAAAAGAACAAACAGGTTTAGATGATGCATTCGATGATTTTAGATGTTGGTGCTTTATTTAAATTCAAGTCATGTATCAGTAACACAGGAAAACTAATGTCTAAATGTCAAAGGTACGTTGTATTAAATTCCCTTTTCACATTCAGGTATACGAAAGAAAAAGAAAATAGCAAACAGGACGGCTTCTTCAGTGGCTCTGCGTTCTTACAAACCACATTTAAGTGACCAGAAAAAACAAAGAAGCCCCTCATACTACTGTAAATATTTTCTACACGTACACATATCTCAAATAAAACTCATGTCTAAGTGTCCGGTTACGCAACAACGATGTGCTAAAAACAGAAACATTTTTCCTTTGCATTTTTCAAATATTTTGCGCACAGACACCAACAAACGATCCCCGTTCACACAGATCGGTGAAAATGCTTTATTATGGTTGTCAAGTCCATGCACATACCTACAGACTGAACATGTGATGCTCAGGATGATACCGTTTACATAGTTTACACAGAGACAATAAAAGTATCATTTTCATAAACAAACTTTTTTTTTTTTCAGTTTTTAGTTGAAAACTCCTAATTAGAGCAATCTTCTAGTGGTTCATGAATACTAAACTATTTTACTTCACAGAGATTGCTCTCACTTGAGCAGATTCTAAAAGATCAAATCATTTAAAACAATAACTAGAAAAATACATATTCACAACAAAAATGTATATATATATATATTTGTTGTTTGTAATTAAAGGATAAAAATGTTTTAAAATCATTTCATAAACTGATTCTAGCTTTTTCATTTCAATTCACTTCAGGAATTTCCATGATGTATTAAATGTTTTATTAATATTTTATAGTATTAATTCCTACAAATCACATAAAAATAATAATAATAATAAACAAACAAACAAACAAATAAATAAATAAATAAATAAATCCCTGATATTTCCAGCTTTTCCAAGATCATACTTATTTGAATGTACTTAAACTGAACATCCTGAGAACTCTCAAAGTTATGAACACACATTCTTCCAGTAATATTAATACAATGTTCATTCAGTGTTATCTGGGCTTTAATAATGTTCTCAAAACATTAGCACTGATATGTTATTTATGCATTATTCAGTGGAATGTTTTATATCCAAAACATCATAAAAATATAACTAACGACAAAAAAAAATAAAATAAACTTTTCAAAACGAATGTTTGAATGTTGAGAGAATAATGCACAAAAATGTTTGAATGTTGAGAGAATAATGTTTTCATAACTCAGTGGGAACGTCAGCAGAAAGTTCTCAGAACATATGTTCCTAAGCGGGGAGCAAATAAGCTAAAACAGATACAAAAGCATGCATAAAAACACAGATTTCAAGTAAAAACCCAAAGATCCCAAGCATCAGTCGGGTCGTTCCGCATCACTTGGCGGTCAGCGGGTGTTGATGACCGATGCTTTGGCTGTGTTTCACACGGTGTTGTCGTAGTTGGGCGTGGAGTACTGTGGCGTCTGCGGCTCCTGCATCGCTCCCAGAGACGCCTGCTGCACCGGAGGGTTCTTCCAGGAGCCAGAAACCCACTCCTCCTGCGCTTTACTCATGCTGCCGCCACTGCCACGGTAGAAGTTATGAACCTGCAATGTTCAAATTGAAAAGAAATACACTTAAGCATACTTTGAAATAGACTACTCATATATACTCAAGTTCAAACTGAATGTTTTTAGACATATACAATACAATGAAATGTATTTTAAATGTAATTAATATTAAATGCAGTTAATTGAAGTTAAGAGAGTTTGTTTACCCACTTAAGCATAATTACTTCTATTGTCTTCGAAATATGTGACCCTGGATTGTAAACCCAGTCTTAAGTCTCTGGGGTATATTTGTAGCAATAGCCAAAAAAACATTGTATTTGTAAAAATTATCCATTTTTCTTTTATGCCAAAAATCATTAGGATATTAAGTAAAGATCGTGTTCCATGAAGATATTTAGTAAATTTCCTACCGTAAATATATCAAAATGTAATTTTTGATTAGTAATATGCATTGCTAAAGAACTTCATCTGAACAACTTTTAAGATGATTTTCACAATATTTAGATTTTTTTGCACCCTCAGATTCCAGATTTTCAAATATTGTCCTCCTAACAAACCACACATCAATGGAGAGATTATTTATTCAGCTTTCAGATGATGTATAAATCTCAATTTTGAAAAGTTGACACTTAAGACTGGTTTTGTGGTCCAGGGTCACATATGGTTATCGTTACTGCTGAATGTACTGACAAGCATTTACGGTAAGCTAAAAATATACTTTAATGTCATTGCTATTGAAACTTCTATTTCATGTATATGGAATAATATTCAAATTGAAAACGCAGTTCCTTTTGAATATGGTCTGGAATATCATTCCATACATGTATATATATATATATATATATATATATATATATATATATATATATATATATATATTATATATATATATATATATTTTTTTTTTTTTATTTTTTTTTTTTTAGACATTTGCAATGATGAAGTTAAAGTTTAGTAGATTTTAAATATATTAACTTTATACAGCAGTTCATTCTGGTCCTCGAATCTGATTGGCTGAGAGCCTTTTCCAGCGGTGTGATATTCTAGTGATAACTCCAAAATAAGTGTACATCTTTAAAGCACAACACAAGTTTATTAAAACACAATTTAATATAAACTTTAAAACATTAATTAACAATTAAATTTAATTGTTTTTATTTTTTTTTGTTTATTTAATGGTGGTGTGAAACAGTTATATATGTGTCTCCCTTTTTCAATAATATTAGTTTCAAGATATACATATATAGATCACAAGATTATTATAGTTAACTAAAACTAAAACCAAAAAATGTGGTTACTTGATGCACTAAGATAACTAAAACTGATATAAAAATCAACTAATTAATAAATAAACGAATTAACTAAAATTTTTATTAAAAAAGTCTATAAAAATCAAATAAATAACAAAAGATTTACAACAAAAAAGACACCAGACAACAAACCGTCTCCTAGTCTTCAGCTAAACGAGCTGTAACTACAGGCAGGCAATGAGGCAAAGCCAGATCAGAGAGGGCCATACCTTTGTGAGCACGAGGAATGAGATGACAGCGACTGCGGTGAACATGAGGGTGGGGATCAACATGATGATGGAGGCAAAGACACTCGTGCCGAAGAAGGAGATGGTGCCCAACCAGCCGCTGAAACACAGAGATCAGACCAGAAGATACGGAGAATAATGAATTATTCTAGTGTCAGCAAGCAGATATGTATGTTAGCATCCTGATATTTCAGTATTATTATTATTATTTTTTTTTTCTCAGCATAATAGCACAGTCTTACCAAACACCCCACCCTGGTATACCAACGGCCTGAATTATAGCAATGAAAAGTTGTGCCATGAACACAAAGAAGAACGCCATGAAGTAGAATGAGCTGTCAGTCCTGAAAGAGAGAGAGAGAGAGAGAGAGAGAGAGAGAGAGAAAGAAAGAAAGAAAGAAAGAAAGGAGGGAGGGAGGCATGAAGGATAATAATAATAATAATAAGAATAGGAATAATAATAATAATACCTTATATACCTTTACCTTATGATGATGAATAATAAATCCTAATACATTTCATAAAATATAAATGTATTAATACAATACAAAATTATAATAAATTATGATAAATACAAAATTATTTTAAATTAGATTTAACATCTAAAATCTCTAACTAGCAGACTGATGCTCACGTGAAGGCATTGTAAATGGGTCAGAATTATTATCTATTAATTATAAATGTATTAATATTTGTTATTGTTAATAATAACAATAATTAGCATCGTCACCATCATAGTATGGTAAATGCATAATGAATCAATTCTTCCTAATAACAATAATATAATATATATATATATATCATATATATATATATATATATATATATATATATATATATATATATATATATATATATATATATATACAGGTACAGACCAAAAGTTTTGGAAACATTGCTATTTTTAATGTTTTTGAAAGAAAGTCTCTTTCTGCTCATCAAGCCTGCATTTATTTGATCAAAAATACAGAAAAAACACAGTAATATTGTGAAATATTATTACAAACTTAAAATAATAGTTTTCTATTTGAATATACTTTAAAAAAAAATAATTATTCCTGTGATGCAAAGCTGAATTTTCAGCCTCATTACTCCAGCCTTCAGTGTCACATGTAACATCCAGTCTATCACATGATCATTTAGAAATCATTCTAATATTCTGATTTATTATGAGTGTTGGAAACAGTTCTGCTGTCTAATATATTTGATGAATAAAAGGTTAAAAAGAACTGCATTTATAAAAAAAAAAAAAAAAAATCTAATAATATATATTCTAATAATATATTTTCTTTACTATCACTTTTTAATCAATTTAAAATAACATCCTTGCTGAATAAAAGTATTGATTTTATTAAAAAAAAAAAAGAAAAAAAAAATTACTGACCCCAAATTTACTGACCAGTAGTGTATATTGTTATTACTAAATATTTATATTTTAAAAAAATAACCACCATATTATATATTTTTTTTTACTTTTTATTCATCAAAGTATCCTAAAAAAGTATCACATGTTCTGAAAAAATATTAAGCAGCAGAACTGTTTCCAACTTTGATAATGAATCATCATATTAGAATGATTTTCTAAAGGATCATGTGATAATGATCCTAAAAATTCAGCTTTGCATCACAGAAATAAATCATAATTTAAAGTATAATAAATTTAAAAACAATTATTTTAAGTTGTAATAATATATCACAATATTACATTTTTTTCTGTATTTTTGATCAAATAAATGCAGGCTTGATGAGCAGAAGAGACTTTCTTTCAAAAACATTAAAAATAGTAATGTTTCCAAACTTTTGACCTGTACTGTATATATATATATATATATATTATATATATAATATATATATAATTTAACCACTAAATAAAATCTGTAAAAAATTATTTGATAAACAAGTGGACTGGTGCTCACTTAAAGGCATCGTAAATGGGTCTGAACCACTTTATTATTATTATTAATGGACTTATCAGACCTTTACCATATAATAATAATAATAATAATAATAAATACTATTGTTGTTGTTTTTCTATTAACAAATATTAATATATTTCTTATAATATGAATGATCAAAAATAATAAATAAATAATGATAAATATAAATATCTATAATATATATATATATATATATATATATATATATATATATATATATATATATATATATATATATATGTATATATATATATATATAAACAATCAGTATATAAAATCTGTAAAATATAATCTGATAATAAACTAGTAGTGTGGAGCTCACTTGAAGGCGTTGTAAATGGGTCTGAACCAGCACACGTAAGAGCAGGGGGTGAAGAGAATAACCCAGAGGATGGACATCCCGAAGTTAGTCACTCCTCCTCCTCCAAACATCCACGCCATACAGCCCAAGAAATTCACCAGCAGCGTCACTCCGTACACTGCAAACAGAACAGAATATCACAACAGGGCTGCGTTTCCCAAAAGCCTACGGTCACAGCTACAAACACAGTAAAAAACAGAGCAAAAAGATTAACCACACAAACCAAAACTACTAAACTGAACTAACGACATACATCAACACAGAGCTGCATACAGTTTAGCCAAGAAATAAGACTGACAGACGAGAGATTACACACACAACTGTGAGATGCAGTCTACTCCATGAAATCACACACACACACACAAAAATAAATAATAATAAAAATAAATAATATATAGGTTCCATAATAATAATAATAATAATAATAATAATAATAATAATAATAATAATAATAATAATAATAATAATAATAATAATAATAATAATTGTTAATAAGAAGACTTTGTACAAAAGCATGCCATTTCACTCAAAAGCAATATATATATATAGGTTCCATGCATGAAAAATATTTTAAATAATTCTAAGAATGTAATACATAAATAAATAATATTGATAATTATTGTTAATAAGAATAATTTGTACAAAAGCATGCCATTTCACCCCAAAGCAACACACAGAGGATACCTTTGGCAGGATCAGCTACAGATAGGATCTACAGCAAGAGACGACAGTCGTTAATGTATAAACAGTCTGATACGCTGTCATTCACATTAGACCAGTGTTTCTCAGCTCTATTTAATACTGGATCAATTTTTAAACCCCTCAGAAAAAAAAAAAAAAAGAAAAAAAAATAAGCTTTCTGATGTCATTAATGAAGTGAACAAATTAAAAAAAACACCACTAAAGTTAGTAGGCTTACCCAGCTTTCAGTCATATCAGTTATGTGCAAGATATACTGTATGCCAAATAAACATGTAAAACATACAGATACTTAATAATTACAATTATTTGCTATTACCTGTTCGTCATGATGAAGTTGCAGTTTAGCACAATTAAACATTTACTTTTTAAGTAAGTGTACTTAAGTGTATTTAGAGCCTTTTATTATTACATTAATATTCTATTACCTGCAAGCAGTTTTTCAAAAAATTATAGTTTTAAGATTTTAAATACACTACAAGTGCACATCCAATACAATTAAGCACACTTCATCTCAATAATAAGCAAGATAATATTATTTAGTAATATTTCAAGATGTGTACGACATCTTGATCATTTGATTGGCTTTTCAGGCAAAAGTACTTGAAAAATTAAATATATGTAAAAATATACAAACCTTAATGACATATCCTGAATATGTATTTATTTATTTAACAATGATTCCACAGACTCCATGCAATTACCAAATAATGCAAGTTTATACCACTAGGTGTCTGAGACAGAACATGAGTAGATATGTTCCCCACAGAATCTCTGTGCATTAGACTCAGTGTTATTTACAGGTTAGTTGCGTGTGTTTTCAGACTCACAGATCCACAGGTGATAGAGTCTCTTGCACATGGTCCGGTGCTGGTCAGGAATCTCCTCAAAGTCCTGGTGGAAGCACGGATTCAGAGGAATAAAGCCCGGCAGAGGAGGAAAGTTTTTTTCTACAGGACAAACACACAGAGAAATGCATCAATGTAAAGTACTGTTTGTTATTGCTGTGCTAGTAATGTCATGAATTAAATATATGGAGTGATTTAGGGCCCTTACCAGCCATTGGGAAAATAATGACTGCTACCTGTTCTTAAAAGTTGTGAACCTATAAGTGAAGAACATGTATATGATGAACCCAGTGAACATTCAGAACGTTTCTAGAGCACTGAACAACAGTAGGGCATGAAGGGGTATGTTGTCACAGAGTTTGGAATAAATCAAAATTTTGACAAGAAATACAGCAAAAACAGGAAAAATTTAGAAATATTATTAATATTTAAAAAAGCTGTTTTCTATGTGAAAATTATATATATATATATATATATTATTACAATTTAAAACAGCTGTTTTCTGTGTAAATATCTGTTAAAGTGTAATTTATTTCTGTGATGCGCAGCTGTATTTTCAGCATCATTACTCCAGTCTTCAATGTCTCATGATCTCCAGAAATCATTCTGATTTACTGCTCAAGAAACATTTCTGATTATTATCAATGTTGAACACAGTTGTGCCGCCTGACATTTTCTGTGGAAAGCATGATACTCAAACACAAAGTGGACAAAATAATGTTACACAATATTTCACATATATGCTGTTCTTTTGAACTTTCTATTCATCAAAGAATCTGGGGGGGGGGGGGGGGGGGGGGGGGGTTATGATAATAAGAACCATTATTAATAATTGTGCGCCAATAATAATTGCTAATAATTGGGCACAAAGTCAACATACAATAAAAACAGCAAATAATTGGGCACAAAGTCAACATATTATTAAATCAGCAGCAAATCAGTATAGAGGTGCTGGTCATATAAATAGAATATCATCAAAAAGTTGATTTATTTCACTAATTTCATTCAAAAAGTGAAACTTGTATATTATATTCATTCATTACACACAGACTGATATATTTCAAATGTTTATTTCTTTTAATTTTGATGATTATAACTGACAACTAAGGAAAATCCCAAATTCAATATCTCAGAAAATTTGAATATTGTGAAAAGATTCAATATTGAAGACACCTGGTGCCACACTATAATCAGTTAATTAACTCAAAACACCTGCAAAGCCTTTAAATGGTCTCTCAGTCTAGTTCTGTAGGGCTACACAATCACTGGGAAGACTGCTGACTTAACAGTTGTCCAAAAAGACGACCATTGTCACCTTGCACAAGGAGGGGCAAGACACAAAAGATCATTGCAAAAGAGGCTGGCTGTTCACAGAGCTCTGTGTCCAAGCACATTCATAGAGAGACGAAGGGAAGGAAAAGATGTGGTAGAAAAAACTGTACAAGCAACAGGGATAACCGCACCCTGGAGAGGATTGTGAAACAAAACCCATTCAAAAATGTGGGGGAGATTCACAAAGAGTGGACTGCAGCTGGAGTCAGTGCTTCAAGAACCACTACGCACAGATGTATGTAAGACATGGGTTTCAGCTGTCGCATTCCTTGTGTCAAGCCACTCTTGAACAACAGACAGCGTCAGAAGCATCTCGCCTGGGCTAAAGACAAAAAGGACTGGGCTGCTGCTGAGTAGTCCAAAGTTATGTTCTCTGATGAAAGTAAATTTTGCATTTCCTTTGGAAATCAGGGTCCAAGAGTCTGAAGGAAGAGAGGAGAGGCACACAATCCACGTTGCTTGAGGTCCAGTGTAAAGTTTCCACAGTCAGTGATGGTTTGGGGTGCCATGTCATCTGCTCGTGTTGGTCCACTGTGTTTTCTTATGTCCAAGGTCAACACAGCCGTATACCAGGAAGTTTTAGAGCACTTCATGCTTCCTGCTGCTGACCAACTTATTGGAGATGCAGATTTCATTTTCCAACAGGACTTGGCACCTGCACACAGTGCCAAAGCTTCCAGAACCTGGTTTAAGGACCATGTTATCCCTGTTCTTAATTAGCCAGCAAACTCGCCTGACCTTAACCCCGTAGAAAATCTATGGGGCATTGTGAAGAGGAAGATGTGATATGCCAGACCCAACAATGCAGAAGAGCTGAAGGCCACTATCAGAGCAACCTGGGCTCTCATAACACCTGAGCAGTGCCACAGACTGATCGACTCCATGCCACGCCGCTTTGCTGCAGTAATTCAGGCAGAAGGAGCCCCAACTAAGTATTGAGTGCTGTACATGCTCATACTTTTCATGTTCATACTTTTCAGTTGGCAAAGATTTCTAAAAATCCTTTCTTTGTATTGGTCTTAAGTTATATTCTAATTTTCTGAGATACTGAATTTGGGATTGTTCTTAGTTGTCAGTTATAATCATCAAAATTAAAAGAAATAACATTTGAAATATATCAGTCTGTGTGTAATGAATGAATATAATATACAAGTTTCACTTTTTGAATGGAATTAGTGAAATAAATCAACTTTTTGATGATATTCTAATTATATGACCAGCACCTGTATTAGAATGATTTCTGAAGGATCATGTGACACTGAAGACTGGAGTAATGATGCTGAAAATACAGCTGTGCATCTCAGAAATAAATTACAGATATTCACACAGAAAACAGCTGTTTGAAATAGTAATAATAGTACAATTTTTACTGTATTTTGGATCAAATAAATGCAGCCTCTGTTAGCAGAAGAGACTTCTTTCAAAGACACTTAAAGATCTTAATGACTCCCAGCTTGACACTGATAACGTCATGTATATTAACATTAATTACTGCAATACTACTACACAAAAAAAGTACTTTAGGTACATATTAGCATACATACGTGTGCCTCTGAATATTGTTTTGGACAAACAGGAGTCAGAGGTCAAAAAGATCTCTGAAATCATCATATATTCAAAGTTCAGCTGAAGAACTGCATTTAGTTTCAATCAGAGAGACTGAACTGTCTTGAAGTGAACAGTGTTTAATTTCTCTATGTCTGCAGGCTGGGAGTGAATTGAGAGCTGCTGGATTAAGAGGCAGGATCACAGGTGTGTGTGTGTGTGTGTGTGTGTGTGTGTGAGAGAGAGAGAGAGAGAGAGAGAGAGAGAGAGAGAGAGAGAGAGAGTGTTTAAACTGACTCGTATATTTGACACTTTAACCTTCATTTCAACGCGGATCGCAACATTTAGTGTCCTCAGACTATTTGTCACATCCCTGATGCTGCATTTGTTAGTTTCTCGGCCTTTCACTGCAGACACTGAGCAAATGAAACTCATCCATCAGAGCAGCTCAAGCTAAGCTCGAGCATTAACAGACACTCAATGGAGAGGGAAATAATCGCCTTACCTTCTGCACACCGGGCCTCTACAGTAGCATGGCTTTCTAGTGCACACTTAAACACTCATTCACTCCTGAGCAAACACCAGCACAAACAACTAGAGTCATCAGAGACGCTCGGTTCTTCAGATTGTTTGTAATAAAGTGTGTTGTAATCTTCACTGAGTGCGAGTCAACATTCCCCCGCATATCCAGACACAGCAGTGACTACGCTTACGGATTTTAACCAATAGGAGTGCCGCATTACGTTCTGAACCCGCCCTCTTCCACCTCGTTGGCCAATCACCGCCCTGGATCGCGGTTGCTGTCCGCAGTGCTGAAGATGTTCGGTGGGCGTGTTAAAAACAGAAACCTGCGACCACCGACTGAACACATCATTTGAGTATTTTCATACATATAAACAAATGCATTCTCCAAAAGTGTTCTTCTCTACATAGTTTATTTTTATTATTATTATTATTTTTTTTTAAGTTAATCGTATTTTAATCACAAAAGATTTCAAATAACCCCAGAGAAGGAGTGCACATAATAAAAGCCCAACTAAAGACGAATATCTTGGTGAAAAAGAGATGCCTTCTGTTTCACATACTTTTAACAACCAAAATAAATGTTTCAAATATTCAATAAATTCTGAAAACTGTTATAAACTGTTGAGAATCTAGAGTGGAGTTCTTCCTCATTGTATAAAATAATAATAATAATAATAATAAAAGCAATTTCTGAGTGAATATTGTTTCTGCAATATTTTTAGTGCTCGTGCATTTGCATTATTTCACCACAAAGAGGCAGAGTTTCCATGTCAAGTCATATCTACTGTACAGTAGTTTTTTTTTTTTTTTTTGATTAAAAAAAATTAGCCTTGATGACCATAATATACTTCTTTAAAAAAAACATTACAAGTCTTACTGATTCCAAACTTATGACCGGTAATGTGTATATTCTATTTATGCAATTAATACTGTTCCTAACAATTTGTACATTATATTTTGTGCTTAAAAGAAAATGTAATCTTTTTAGTGAAAGTTCTGTAGAAAGTGTTTTCATCAGCAGATGTGATGTGATGTGTGTGACTGCTGCTCCTGCTTCATGGCCGAAGTACAGAGAGATCCAGATCAAGAACCTGAGCGTTCACTACGACAGAAGCCTGAAGGAACGATTCAGTGAGGCTTTACACGTTTCTCGAAGCTTTTAAACTGCATGTAGAAACACACACACATCAGTCAGTGCAGAGTTTAATCTTTCAGCATGCATGCACTTGTTTTCTCTGTTGCTCAGGTTTAAGAAGAATATCATTAATAACTGAGCAACAGTAAAAAAAAAACGATAATGAATAGGCAGCAAATCAGCATATTAAAATGATTTCTGAAGATCATATGACACTGAAGACTGGAGTAATGATTCTGAAAATACAGTTGTGCATCACAGAAATAAATTACACTTTAACAGAGTTTCACAGAGAAAACAGCTGTTTCAAATCGCAAAAAAATATTTTGATCAAATAAATGCAGGAGCAGAAGAGATTTTTTTTCTCAAAAACATTAACAATCCTAATTATTCCAGATGTTGGACTGGTCATGTAAATAACTCATAAATCCTTTCATTTAAGAAGCGATTCTCACAAATGCTCCGCTCCCGAGACACCGTGGTGACGGAGGGAGGAGAGATCTTCGTGAGGAAGAGCAGCATCCTCATCATGGCCACAGCGAGAACAAGACTGAGCTTATCCAGCGGCCTGTGTCTCTGGTGCATGTAGAGTTTGGTTAATCACCGTCTTTGTTCCTGTAGGAGAATATTCTAGTCATGACGGCGTTTGGAGGCCGAACAGTGGTTATGATAGCAGTGAGAAACTAGACCATACAAAACTATACAGCATTTACTAAACCTACATGCTTTCCTGAACTCATGCCAATCCTCAAAAACCTGAGCAGAGTCCACGTTAATGTGCTGGATCATGTGCAAGCTTAATTCTGCCATAATAAAAGTCTTTTAATTTTCACAATTTATATCTCACAAATTACTTTTTTTTTTTCTTTCTCGCAATTCTGAGGAAAAATGTCAGTAGTCAAAAGGCAATTGTGATATTTTTTTCTCATAATTCTGACCTTTCCCCCCCAAAATTCCGTTTATATCACATAATTCCGATTTTTTTTTTTCAAATTCTGAGTTTATATCTCATAATTCTGACCCCCCCCCCCCCCCAAAAAAAAATGCAGTTAATCTCATAATTCTTACATTTTCCCCAAATTTTAAATTCAAATCTCACAATTCTGACTTTTTCCTCTTGATTCTGATTTATATATCAAAATTCTGACCTTTTTTTTCTTAAAATGCAGGTTATATCTCATAATTCTTTTCCCATGAAATTAATTTAACTTTAAATTCTCATAATTGATTTTCCCCTCACAATTTGAAGAAAAAAAGTTAGAAATCAAAAGGTAATTGTTTTTTTTTTGTTTTTCAATTCTGACTTTTTTTTTTAAAAATCCCAATCTCACAATTCTGACCCCCCCCCCCCCAGAATTCAGTTTATATGTATCTAAAAATTCTGAAGTGAAGTTTCTCATAATTTTTACATTTTCCCTCTTAATTCTAAATTAATATCTCATAATTCTGAATTTTTCCTCAAATTCTGAGTTTTTATCTTATAATTCTTACCTTTTTTTCCTCATAATGCAGTTTATATCTTATAATTATGAGTTTATATCTCATAAATCTGACTTTTTCCTCTTAATTCTGAGTTTATATCTCAATTCGGACCTTTTTTTTTTTTTTTCTCAAAATTCAGTTTATATCTCAATTTTGACATTTTTCCTCAAAATTAATTTTAATTATCTCTCAATTGATTTTTTCCACTCACAATTTGGAGAAAAAAGTAAGAAAACAAAAGATAATTATTTTATTTTCTTGTTTTTCAATTGACTTTTTTTCACAAATCCCAATCTCACAATTCTGACATTTTCCCTTGAAATTATTTTTATATCTCGTAATCTTTTTTCCCGTCACAATTCAGAGTTTATATCACATACTCTAATTCGGACCTTTTCATCTCACAATTTGGGAAAAACAAAAGTTAGAAATAAAAAGGTAATTGTTTTCTCTTTTTTTTTTCAATTTTGACTTTTTTCACGAATCCCAATCTCAAAATTTTTCTTCCTCGAAATTCGGTTTATATGTCATAATTCTGACCTTTTCCTCTTAATTGAGTTTATATCTCACAATTCTGACTTTTTTAAATGCAGTTTAATCATATCTCATAATTATGTCATTTTTCCTCGAAATTAATTTTAATTATCTCATAATTGACTCCCCCCCCTTACAATTTAGTTCATATCTCATACTGTAATTCAGACTTTTTTCACAAATCCCAATCTCACAATTCTGACTTTTTTTCCCTAGAAATTCAGTTTATATCTCATAATTCTGACTTTGTTTTCCTCTAAATGAAGTTTATCTCATAAGTCTTACATTTTCCCCCAATACTGAGTTTATATAATCACAGTACTGACCTTTTTCCCTCATAATGCAGTTTATATCTCACAATTCTGACTTTTTCCCACAAAATTAATTTTAGATCTCATATATAGATAGATAGATAGATAGATAGATAGATAGATAGATAGATAGATGTTTTAACAAAAGCATACACTATCAGTTAAGAACTTTATAGCTTACAGCAGTTCTGTCATTAAAGATTTACAAATAATTGTTCAAAATCACAAATGGGATTCTTACTTCTGGAACCCGATTGGCTGACATGTATATTGTGGGCGGGGTTTGGAGAGCATGTGTGTAAAGGTTATCATATCTAAGATCACTTTCCACGTGAAACTGCAGCAAAAAAGACAGCGCACAATTTGTGACTTTTAAATATTTTATTAGGTTATAATTTGCAGAGCTTAAAATATTAAATCGCTTTTAACTTAAAGTATTATTAAAATACATAAAACAAAAGCCAGAACCGAGGAGCCCTGAAAAAACGTCAACTAAAACCGAAACGAAAAGAAACAGAAAACCAAGAAATAACTTAAATAATAAAAGGAAAAGGTCCGATCTTCTCGTCGCAACACAAACTCTCTGAACAGTGATGGAGGGAGAACTAAAGCATCCGTCGCTCTCTCAGTCGCTCGAAGATAATAATCTTTGCAATCAGTAATACATAGAGACTAAGTGTACATTCCTTTCCATTCACAAATCGTCTTTTCAGAACGAGGCTAGACATGATTACAAGCCGAGACGTTTCGGATTCAACAGCAGACAAACGCGAATGTCTTTGTCACTCGAGGTCCTGGCCGCCCCGTTCACCTCGGCTCTCCTCTACAGTGGTCAACATGCTAATATGCAACACAAGTCTGTCCCATACAAGTAGAGGGAGGATGGGATTGCTATATGATGAGTAAAGTGACACCGAGAGGCTTGTGGGTGAGCAGGTAGCATTGACAGCTCTCTCAGTTCCTGAGTGCAAAAGCCTTGAACACACACACACACACACACACACACCCCTTTTACCCTATAAAAATGGAAAAGAAACCTGTATACCGTACACGAGGACCAGGCCTACACCCTTATCAAACCAAGAGAGGGGAAAGTGCTGCTCAAACGGGGCCGAAGACGAGGGAAGACGCGAAAGAAAGCGGAAACGGGGAGGAGACCGAAGCACGGTCAGCACGGTCAGTTCTTGGTTAAAGGGTTAGACGGCCGCGTCTGAGGTCATTCGGCGGGAGGCCTGGCGGAGCGCTCCGAACTGGGTCCTAAAGAGAGCAGTGTTCTGGGAGGGTGAAGAAGGTCTGCGAGTCCCAGCAGTCCTTCTGAACCCCGGCTTGGCAGGTCAGAGACGGAGCGGCGCCGGACTCATCTCTCCGTCACGTGGTTCTGTGGCTGAGGGGGCAGCGGCGTGCACAGGGCCTCCGTCAGGTCGTCCATTATAGACGTCTCCTTGGGGTCCATCAGATTGAATTCCCTTATAAATACCACGAAATGCGTGTAGAGTGTGTTTAGGTGTCCGTGCAGGTCCATGGCCACCGTCTCCTTGTAGTGGGACCAGTAGATGTGGGCCAGAACGTGGAAGAGATACCTGCAGATTTTCTTCACCAGCGAGTCGAAGGTGTTGGGGAACTCTTTACCTGCAGAGAACCAGACAGACTCCATCAGTGCCCACACATCCAGACCAAAGAATGTGATAAACACATGATATCTGCACTACTGTACATGTCTCTTCTGCTCAGCGAGGCTGCATTTATCTGATCAGTCAAATCAACAGCTGTTTTCTATGTAAATATATTGTATAAAGTAATTTACTGCAGCATTTTCAGCATCATTACTCCAGTCTTCAGTGTCACATGATCTTCAGAAATCATTCTAATATGATGATTATTAGCAGATTATTATCAATGTTGAAAACAGTTGTGGAAATTGTGATACATTTTATTTTTCAGGATTCTTTGATGAATAGAAAGTTCAAAAGAACAACATTTTGTAAATGTTTCAGGACTATTTTTCATTGTTATGAGAAAGGGAACGAGCTTTAATGTTATTTAGCATCAAAACATTTACACAAATAAATAAATAAAATGCTGTTACTGTTATTCAACAGACCTGAGGTATAAAGAACTAATGGAAATCTGTATTTTTATTAACGATCTAAATACTGTAACAGATGTATCATTAATGTTTGTTATTATACAGAGAAATGATAAACTGTTGTAGCTTGCAAAATTGTCCACATCCGTTTGTGTGCGTGTTAGTTTTTTTTCTCCAATGATGAATAAAAAGTTAGTTTATTTGAAAGCAATGTTCTTTAAGATCACATACACACAGGAACATGCAATTAAATGTCAAGTCTATTTGCGTCAGTGTGCATGTTCATCACTAGGTGGCGCTACAGACTCACCGTATTTGGTGGGAAAGATGTCTTCATCCGTCACCAGCTTCTGAACTGAACTCATGACGAAATCCACATACTGCGGCGCTGTGCATTTCGTCTTCTTCCCTTTTTCATCATACCAGTAGTACGTCCTGCCAAACAGACAAATCGAGTTGATTTTCCTTCAATCACTCATCTGTTCCCAAAACAAATACACGACCTTCCTCCACTGCACAAGTAAACGGATCTCTCCACCAATCTGTTCATTAACCAGACTCCTGATAGTGGATCCTTTCATAAACATGAGCAGTTTATTTATGATGTTATCCAATAAATGCTTCAGTCAGCGTCTCGTTTAAACCCTGATCACAAACAAAACTTCAGCAGGACTCAACCACTGAACGTGCTCTCCTTCTGTCATCACAGACTGGCCCCGGGCCCCGGGCCCCGGGTCGTGACCCCTGAGAGTCTGCGGGGTGAATAACAGATACTCACGTGCTGCAGGCGGTCATGGCCGGACACGTGTCCCCCGTGCAGAACTCAGAGATCGTGCTGTACTGCAGGTTGATGAGATTGAAGAACGTCGTGGCTGAAAAAATCACACAAAATATTCAAAGATTAAGGAATGATTAAAAAAAAAAAAACTTCTATAATGCATATTAATATCATGATGCAATATGTTCCAAGTCATTATGTGAATCAGATGGCTTTGTGTAGCTTATTAAATTATGACTAGGTGATGATTTTTCTAATTATCTAAACAAAAATCTTTGCACTTGCATTTTTTTTTTAATAAATAGATGCAAATGTGCACTTTTTGAAAATAAAATTACATACTATACATGGTTACAAAAATATTATTATTATTATTATTATTATTATATATCAAACAAAATCTGAACTATTCATCAATACAACAAACTTATACTTCTATTCAGCAAGACGACAAAGTGACATTTATAATCTGACAAAAGATTTCTATTTCAAATAAATGCTGTTCTTCTGAACTTTCTGTTCATCTGTGAATTCTGAAAAATACAATGCATCACAGTTTCCACAAAAATATTGTGCAGCACAGCTGTTTTCAACATTGATAATAATCAGAAATGTTTGTTGAGCAGCAAATCATCATATTAGAATGATTTCTGAAGATCATGTGACACTGAAGACTGCAGTAATGATGCTGAAAATACAGCTGCACATCACAGAAATACA
Source organism: Cyprinus carpio (assembly GCF_018340385.1). Taxonomy (NCBI): domain Eukaryota; kingdom Metazoa; phylum Chordata; class Actinopteri; order Cypriniformes; family Cyprinidae; genus Cyprinus; species Cyprinus carpio. Next base: position 3,087,370 of record NC_056589.1, on the reverse strand, counting down.
TTACTTTACTTTAACAGATATTCACACAGAAAACAGCTGTTTTAGATTGCAATATTATTTCACAATTTTACAGCAGCTTTGGTAATACATTAGATATGTATTCTACATATATTCTATGTAGAGGAAATGTAGGAAACAATCTGCTCAGCAAGCACCGTATGAGAGGACTGTGAGCTGATCCAGAGACATGGCTTCAATTAACCATAAACGGCGGTGATTTGGTTTAATAAGCGCTTGTGGAATTTGAAAGTGCAGCAAAGTTTCCTAAACCGAGCCATATTTTATGTTTTTATACACGTTTTCTTTCCAGATAGAATGGAGGGAAATGCAAACAATGGTGTGATTGGTGGCTCAGGAATGTTATTCTGAGCTGGTTATATAACCCAGAGCTGAAATCATACATTCCCTCTGATGAAAAGAAGAGATGTTTTCAAAACACACCTAGTAACTAGACACAACACCACAACCAAACACACCACGATATGAACAAAAAAATCGGGAACATTTATTTTTTTTCTCTCTCTGCATTTCTGTAAGATTCCTCCGGCCAAAAAATGAGTCGTGTACGAATTATGAAGTTTCTTAGATCTCAGATCACTTAAAGCAACTAACTATAATTAAACAACACGATCTTGGGTTCAGACACAACTGCACTGTACATTAATTTGGTCTTAACTCTATTGAAGGAAGTGAATTGAGGTGAGAAACCTACTGTTGCTAGCGAGCCACTCGTTCAGGTCGATCTCTCTCGGCAAAACCACCAGCTCCTTGAGCTCGAAGTCGACGACTCGCACTTTGGTGTATTCTGCGTCCAGGTAATGCTTCTTCTCCTCGGTGGGCAGCTTCTTTCCATTGGGCTTCCCTTTGCCCTTCCTGTACGGGACGAAACGAGGCCAAACAGAGGTTACTCAAACTCTGCCAGAGGTGTGAACAATGTCTGAAACTCAATAGAGCACCACACATATATATATATATATATATATATCTATAGATATAGACAGCAAGGAACTGTATATGTTGTAATTATTTGCGAGGAGGCCTAGTAGAAGTTTCAGAGTAATGTAAGCACATATGGACTCTTCATGCATTGCAGCAGACTACGCAACGATCTGTGCACATCATTTTTCCACTGCAGGTTTGCTCAGTTAAGCTTGCCCTGTAATTAGCGCAGCAGACCACAGACATCCAGGCTTTTCCTTCCACATCTATTTTTAGCACAGGCGGGTTGTATTACCATCAGACCCTGTCCTCACACCACACCCGTCTCACGCTTCAAACGCCCGAACTAATACAGCAATCACACTCCGACACACAAGAGCTGCTTTCATGGAAAACAAGCGCTTTAAGAGCCAACAACTACCTCACAGCACCTTTAGAACACACAAGCTCTGACAGGAGATGCTTCGCAAACCAAGCTGTCATACAAAACCACTGACATACGTTTAATGTGTCAAAGATGACGGAGCAGGTCGGGAAAAATGTGCTAAAGCACCGGAATTTTGTTCACGCCAGGGAGTAGACACTGTTTAGTGTACTAGATACTGTATATTAGGAAAACAAACATTTTCCTATTACCGTTTTTATTAATGAAATCGAAAATTTTGGATGCACTTGGCCAAAAACCGACACTGAAAATGCTTTGCAATAATTATTTATTATTTTATTAAATAATACACAATTATTTTGTAAGACATTTTAATTTAGCTCAAAAACTTTAATGATACTGAATTTATATATAAAACAATGCAAGCCAATAAAATAACCACACTTTTATAAAAAAGTAAAACACTAAAATTGGACACATACACATATATATATTGATATTTTTTATATATATATATATATATATATATATATATATATATATATATATATATATATATATATATATATATATATATATATATATATATGTGTATTATTTACTCACTTATTTAAAATCAAATATATCTGTTTAACAATGTGTAATCTCATAAAAAAACACCCCCAAAAAAAAAAAAAAAAAAATATAAAAAAAAAAAACAAAACAAAAAACAAACATAAAAATAAACAACAAAAATAAATAAATAAATAATAATAAATAATAATAATAATAATAATAATAATAATAATAATAATAAATATATATATATATATATATATATATATATATATATATATATATTTTTTTTTTTTTTTTTTTATTATTATTCATTTTTTTTTTTTTTGTTTCAGCCGAAAACTTTTTTTTTATAAAAATAATAACATCATAATTTTCCAGTCAATATTTATTAATTCTTACAAATACTTTTACCACACTTACATAAATAAAAAAAAAAACAAAAAAAAAAAAAAAAAAAAAAAAAAAAAAATAAATAAATAAATAAATAAATAAATAAATAAATAAATAAACAAACGAACTATAAAAGTTATATACTAGGTTATAAAAGTTAATACTAGGTTACCAGTCAATTAATATTAAGTGATCACTGATGATATTCTCTTTAATAATCATTGGCCATATTTGTTACATGAAAACATTTACTTCAAGCATGCACATATCTGCAAGATAATAAAACATTAAATCTATTGGAATACTAATAGAAAACTATCTTTGTGTTTAACATCTTCATCAGTATCTGTAGAAGGATTTCTCCTGTCAGCTGTGCATCTGATATCAAATGTGATGCCAAATAGTTTGAAACGGTTAAGAGGTCTCATATCTTATATTCTGTTTAGTAACAGCAGTGTGATATAAAGCCGTGTCTGTGTCCCTCTGAAAGGCCTGCTCTTTAGACAGCTGCTCCCATGTTGTCTGACTCCGGGGCCCGGGGCCAGTTCTTCACAGAGACCCGTCTTGTTGCTTTAATGGCGAATACGCTGGACCTGAAACCTCAGCCAGAGGCCAGCGCCGCTGAACACACACACACACACAGACTCACGTCCAGAAACACTCTTCAGCCTGCTGCGGTCGGTCGGAGTCTGCAGGGCCAGCCGAGGTGCTCTGGACTGTTCTGTGGCTGATTTCACTCCCTGGAGTAATATTTATACGCACAATAAAACAACTTTTATATTCAAAGTAAAAGAAAAAGTGGGTATCGTTTATATATCGATTGGCCTCCATGAATTCACAAAGTCAGTCTTCTTGGATTCTTCTGTTCTCTCTTCAGTCCATTCAGACAAACAGTTCCTGATTCCTGGAAAAGCTTGGCACTGGAGCCAGGAGGCGCCCTCTGGAAACAGTTACTGAGAGCGTGTTTAATGGTGCGTCACATCTTGAACAGTGCATACATGAACATCAAGAGCTCACGTCCAGAGTCAAGCAGAATGTCTTAAATCTTCCAAACCCTTTATTTCTGGGGTTCGCAAACTTTTTTTTTTTTGGAAGTCAAACCCTTTAACCGCCCAGAGATTTTATTTTTAGATTCAACATTTCCATATTTAACAGCAAATTCATGTTCACGGTTATCTGATATCCTCCTGAGACCCAGCTGTGGAAATTATATATCAATATTCTTTTGAAATATTAGATATTATTATGAAAATCTGGCCAATTATTACTCATTATGATAATTATTTTTTCAACATGCTCTCCCAACAGCAACAAATGAATATGTAAATTAGATTCAGTGTATAGATTCACTGTGTTTCATGGGAAAACCAGTTTATGGACATTTTTACACACATATTGCATAAAACAAAATGGTATATCAAATAATCCTTAAAGTTTGGTTAAAAAAAAAAAAAAAAATCCTGAAACCTAAAAATTTATTGGGTTTTAATCCCAATTTTTTTTGCTTTGTTATGTCTATTCATGCCATTTTACGATACTGAAAAACAAAATACAAACAAAATAAAAAAAAAACATTTTTCAAAAAAAATATTTAAGCATTTTTTTTTCTTATGCTCTAAACAATGTAATGACATGAAAAAATACTACATTCACAAAGCTTATTTTTTCTGGGTCTCAGGAGGATATAACATTTATTATTTTCTGTTTTATTTCTTTTGTTTTTATTTTAAAATTATTTATGCATATGACTGCATTTTGCCGTCAAAAATATTATTATTACTATTATTATTATTATTATTATAAAAATTATTTCATCCTACACTACAAGTAATCAAACTTTATATCTTCTGCACATTCAAATTACTTAAACCCTTGAGCTTTTAACATTTAAAAATCCTCAAGCTTTTATTTTGTGGAATGCTGGTAAAATTCTGTCCACAGAAATATTTGAAATTGTGCAAATGTGTAAATAAAGCAAACCAGGCACCAAAGTTTGGTTCAGTGTTTGTTTTGTTTTTTTGTTTTTTTATTTTATGATAAATAGTCTTTTGAGATCAGCTGTCTGCCATTGATGCAATGTTCTGAGAAATACAGAAACAAAGGACGATTCAAACTCTTGAACAACTGCAAGTCCAAAAACTGCAAGACAGCAGGAGTTAAAACAGCGCAACTGCTGCCAATGAATGCAGCTTCATTCTACAATCACAGATTCACTTCAGATCCGGTCTGAACTTTACATCCCACTCTAGACTTTCTGCTTTCAGCCAGTTTCACACTTTTAAAATCACAACTAATTGACTAAGGGTGCTTTCACATCTCTAGTTTGGTTCATTTGGTCCGAACCAAGGGCAAACAATTATACATTGTAGCATTTTTCAGCTTTTTTGGTTCCTTTTCACACCACACTGATTGCTTTGGTCCAAACCAGTTGAAAAGAACCAAAATGCAGTCACATGACAACATCCACATCACTCATTGGCCATGGCGTATTTCCTAAACTGCTTTCCTAAACTTTTGATTGGTCAGAATTTATGTGCGGGAAAATTCCAACATAAGAGGAAAAGCCAGCAAACAACACGGAGACAACGCAACTATGGAGAGACGACTGCGCGGGCTGGTTTTGTCCCTGGCCATAATCTATTACATTGTTTGTATACACCACAATATGCAAACAATACATTTCTTTAATGAAGCGCGGATGCGGCTTGAAAACAACCGTTCTAATGCACTGCAAACGGCGAGCGGGCATCGCTCGTAACTTCAAGCGGAGGCGTGCCTTAATCCACGAGCTGCCATGCTAAAGCGCAAACTGTCAACAAACACACACACACAAAAAACTGTCAACAAACACACACACACAAAAAACTGTCAACAAACACTTCCTCATCCCGTAATGCACAGCGCAGCTGACTACGGCAGCTGGTTTAGTCCAAAAATGATCAGTACTTTTTGCAGTTGGGTCTGTTCGAGGTCGGATCACGTTCTCACCACAAACGAACCACTCCAGAGTTCGTTTGAAAGCGTACCGAGACCTGCTTGAAGAGGTGTGTTTGGTCCGCCTTTGGTGCGCACCCGAGTGCGATTGCTGCTTTCACACCTGCCCAAACGAACCGCACCAAAGGGGGAAACGAACTCTGGTATGATTCAACCGAACTAAATGAGGCAGGTGTGAAAGCACCCTAACACAATCAAAGCATATATGTAAATAATGATAATAATAATAATAATAATAATAATAATAATAATAATAATAATAATAATAATAATGATAATAATAAGAGACACTCAGATTTGTGATACACTACTTTACATGACACATAATATACTTGTAATATACCTTTAAATATATTTGTATATAACTCAATTATATCTGAAAGTTTTTGTGTGTTTATGTGCATGAGAATGTGTGTCTGTGTGTGTATAATGCAATTATATTTGAAAGTTTTTAAGTTTTTATCTTCACTGGAAGGGCTCAGGCACAGAACGATGCAATGATACAATTTTTTTACACTTCATTAAAAAGAAAAAAAAAAAAAGAAAAAAATAATTTGAATAAAATTAACAGAAAAAGAAAAAAAAAGAAACTTTAATCTTTCCTTTCTTCTCTTCAATTAAACAAAAAAAACTTTTATATGCTGCATTAAAAATTGAGACTGTACATCATCTGCTCCAATTTTTTACACAAAAACAGGATAATTGTAACTTAGGGTATTTTTAGCTTACAGTTGCCTTGCCGTTTCCTGCATTCATACACTCTACAGATCAAAGGTCGCTCGCAGTCGTTTGGGTCTATGATGGGAGCTTTTTCAGTGCCGCTCTTCCACACAATGATAACCATCTCTTATCATCTGTTCCTCACTGAACATCTGCTGGCCTTTAACTTGCAACTTACAAGAAAATCATGATCTATGTGCACAAACTGCTACTTATTACTGTGGACTCAATACAATAAATGTACATAGTCCAATGCTATTATACATCCAAAGTCTGACCGTCCCACAGCCATTAGGCCAAGTACGAAACACATGTAGTGACAATAGTCCATTATTGCGGATGATCTGCTCTGTGTGGTCTGATTACTGAGCTGGCTGCGTTTGACTCCATGTATGGTTAATAAAAGAGAGAGGAGGACGTCAGACTCTGGCACGCTTTCTTTTCCTCAGAACAGTCTCTCAGCCATGCCTGAGGTTTTCAGGAAAATCAAATTATGCAATAGACGTTTCTGCTTAAATCGCCGTTTCCCAACTTCCTTCCCGGGATCACAGTCTAACAATGAACTTCAGACTCCTGAAAGCAAAGTCTGAGAAGGCATTTCTGATGGTCTTTGTGCGATCGGAGACTGGTGTCAATATCAGACAAACGCGACTAGGAACGTTTTCTTTTTATTCTCAGGGCATGTTCTTTGGCAAATCCTCAGAAGCTACATGTCTAGTGCATTATGGGCGGGACATGAAAAGCATTCCACTGACTCGCCGATGCATTGTCCTTCTTTCAAAGCCAAGATGGAGATAAAATACAATCTGTGCTTTATTAATGCATTGTGCAAAATCCAAAAAAGCATGGTATTTAACTCAAAAGTAGTAGTATTTAATGAATAGAGCAGCAAAGGCATAGTGTCACGTCTTGGTGTAACTTAAACCAACGTCTTTAAACTATTTAAACTATTCAGAAACATGAGAATCCTACGTACGAACTCACCTCCAGGTTCAGAAAAATGCCAAACATGTCAAGAATAACCTAACTGAAGGGGTAGAAAAACATGCCTCAGATTCCAATTTAATAAACAGATATTTAAGGCAAAGAAGAAGAAGACAATGTGGCTGAATCTGCTAAGTGTTATGCAAATTAACTGGGTTCATCTTTTTATTCTACTGCACGACTTAAAAGGCAAAGTCACTGAGCAAACCTCTTCAAACTAAGGAGTCTCCACATATTTCCTCAGACGTTGATCCCACTTAAAACACATTAGCAAATCTGCGAGATTAAGTTCAGCCACGGCCGATATGTACCGAGCTGACGAAACAGCTTTTTGACTCCAGACTCCAGTCTGGCTGACTTGAGCCGCCACCGATGCTCCAGGGCCCTAAAAGTGCCATTTAAAAGACTATTATAGAAACATCAAATTGAAAAGCCACAGTATGTGGGAACGCAGAGTCAGTAGGAACGCCAAGACTGGTTTTTAAGAGACTAAAATTAGACGAACGTCAGCTTGAGGCTTATGCTATAGTATACAGCTATATAAGAGCAGCCGTTTATTTCACCTGAAGAACATTATAGCATTAAATCACTTGCTTCCACAAATCCAGACATTTGAAGTTCATGCAAAGTGTGGCATAATACTATAAAGATGCATTTCTTTAGTGCAAAACTTGCTAATATAAACGTTCTTATTGGTTGCAACTTATTGAAAGATACACTGCAAACATCACATTTATTCAGTTGCTTGCTTTTATCATCAAGTATGCAATAATCCCTGGAGTTATCAAGAATATAACGCTTCTCAAAGAGAAATATACGCAGTTGAATGAAAGCACAAGCAGATCGTTATGTCTGGCCATGATAATCTCTGAAATCACCCAACAAACACACGAGAGGTCGACCGAATTATCGGTTTTGCCGATTAATCGGCACCGATTGAAGTATCGGCAAGAATCCAAATCCATAGTAATGACATGTTTTCATATCATGCAATTAATTTGATGACTAGATGTCGAATTAGTAGAGAAAGATCAGCAGTTAGGTTTCAATGCTGAGAGGACGTGGACATTAGCAGCACCTCAAGCCGTTAAAACCATGTCTAACCCAAATGTTTAATGTCACGATTGTTGCCATCTATTTGCGTTAGTTTATATCCAGCTGGTGACGATGATGCATTTGTTAGCCAGCGAAGTTGCAGATTTAAAGCTGTGACGTGTGAAAACGCCGCAGAGTGCCATTCACACAGTTCTACATTAAATTACATTGTTATTGTACATAAAGACTTAACTCTAGTCTGTAAAACTGTGATCGTGCATTTTTCAGTGAAAGGTTTGTCTTTCTGTGGCTGTCTGTATGCTTCATATACAGAGCTGTAATTTAGATCGCGCTTTCACTTTCTGTTACTCTGTTTTTTTAAACACCGAACTTCAAACTCATTCAAATTTAGCCACTTTGATCCTTCCTGAAGTGAACTTTTGCCCGTTTGGTGAATAAGTAAACCTTTGTTTGAACTGACCGTGACGCATCCAATGTGTGTGATCCCTGATACCTACAAGTTTTTGCCCAGTGTGCGACTTATTGTATGCGATTTTATTTTGATAATAAAAAAATAAACTACAATAGAATAAAAACAAAACAAAAATTATAAAATAAAAATACAAATAATGTTTGTAATTTCAGTGCTATGGCCTTAGTCATAATACAATATTAAATGGGTTGGTTTGTCACACGACATAAAAACATCCAAATAACAACCAAAAAAAAAAAAAAAAAACAAAAAAAAAAAAAAAAAAAAAAAAAAACACCAAAGTAAATAAAATAAGGTATCAAAATCTAGAAAAAATCAGCAGTATTCTCTGCTCTCAAACGCTGGGGGCGTGTCCTCTGGCGCTGAAACCACGCCCACTATCCCTCTCTCAACTGTCAAATGCAAATAAATTGAAATAAGGAGACTGAGCTGTTTTATAAATCATTGCAACCATGTATCCTGCATTTACGTTACGATGGCATAGCTAGCTAGAAAAATGTAGGCTGCAGTAACTCACAAAAAAAAAACAATAAAAAAAAAACAATAACAATAACCAATCAATTAAAAACACTCCATTTGTAACATTAACTAGAGGTTGATAAAAGCTGTAGAAGTATTCTTCCTTGCTAGTGTGTTAATTTTAACATTGATACATTTTTTACATGTTAAATGTTCTTCTGTTAATATTAGTAAATGGACTTTGAAGTAACTTTAATGATCAATATATAGTTGATATGCATCTTATTTACAGTGGGGTCAAAAAACTGAAACTACATGCTTGCATACAAAGGTTTATTTATTTATTTACTTTTTTGAGTTCAAGAAGCTAATTGTAATGCTAATATTTATTTTTAATTCTTTCTTTCTTTTTCTTTCTTTCTGTTTTTATTTATTTTTTATTTTTTATGTTTTATTATGTTATGTTATATGTTATGTTATATGTTATGTTATGTTATGTTATATGTTATGTTATATGTTATGTTAGGTGCCCCAGAAAATTATTTAACTCCTTTTCACAGACATTTGTCTTTTTCTCTCCAAGACTGGTACAACATACACATACCATTTGTTCACAATGCAAAGAAACACACACACACACAAAAAAAAATCCATAATAAAAATAAAAATAAATAAATTAACACTAATGTCAACAGTTACTAAAACTGACTGAAAATAAGACAATGGACATACAATATTAAAAATAAAATATATAAAAAATAATAATAATTGCTCTATGCAACATATAGCATCTTCCCTTTTCCAATTCATGTGTGAACAAAATGATTTTCAGTGTCATTTAATATTTCATATTATAATCCCTATCCATATAAAATCCTCACAGCATGTTTTACATTTATTTTTTAAAACATGGTGCATTTTTTTAACATCATGTTACTGATACAATGCATACTGCATATATTGCATTTTTTTCTTTTTTTTTTTAAACAAAAATGTTTATACTCATATTAGCTACACATTCAACAACAAACAGTGAATGCAGGTATCTGACAACAACAGGTTAACAGAGTGGTCCTAAACTCATCTCTACGTGGACTCAGAATAGACATTGCATCATATGTATCAAGAGAACTCTGTGTAGTTTGAAAAGCATTGTTGGGTAATTTATATTTAAACTGTCTATATGCTGCCTAAAAATACCGGTGCGCCTTTTGGTCCACAGACACAGAAATAAGCGCGCGCCAAACCAAACTCAATCTAATAATAACTCATCTATAAGAGCCTCACGGGGAACGATGATGTGTCATTACAGCTTGAAGAAACCTGGCAAACATGCAAATTACAAACATGCTAACAATTAAAAGTTAGTGGAAAGTTCCGTTCCGTCAAGCAGACGCGCGCGTCACGCGCACACACCGCCGCAGCGTCAAGAAGTTGAGCTCAGTAGAGGAGCACAGAGACAGTTACCTCAGCACTTTGCCCACCGCCTGAAGGACCATTTTACAGCTTAATCCGTTTTTGGGGGACCTCTGCGTGAGCGCGCTGTCTCCTGTTATGGCGTGATCTCCGACCATGTTTCCAAACGCTGATGACGCACGCGCCTCCGAACGCGATCATAGGTTCTGATAAAGTGAATCCAGAGTTTTCAGGAGCACTGCATGCAAAAAAAGTCGCTCTGCTGTGCTTCTCCTTCAGCCGAACTTCTGGCCAATCGCAGAACGGATGGGAGGAGCCAAGGCGCAATATTTGGAATGTAAAAACAAAAAACCTCATGCATGTGACTCTCCACGCACACTGGACGCAGAAAACAATGTGCTCGATCTGGCTGCAGTATAACTTGATTTCCCCCCAAAACACCGCCACAGCAATAACTCAAACTGAGGAACATTCCACTAGTTCTACTGGAATAACAGAATGCACATACACACATGCACAATTCTGTATTTCCACTGTATTTATCACGCATATGAGTGTCTAACTTACAGCTTTCTCCTCACTGGAAACCTCATTTTTCAGCCATTCTAAAAATAAACAAATATGTGGGTGATATATATATATATATATATATATATATATATATATATATATATATATATATATATATATATATGTGTGGGGATTGCATTAACTGGTCACCATTTATAAATAATCCAGAGGTGTGATTCTGAAAAGTACAAATATTTCATATTTCACGCCATCTTTAGATGAATACAAGGCAGGTTTGTTATCATTAATTACAACTAAATTTATATATTATAAAAAAAAAAAAAAAAAAAAAAAAAAAAAAAAAAACTTACTTGAAATAATATAAATAACTGAAATAAGATATCAGATATATAAACTTATTTCAGCTAGTTACCAACGAACAATACACATTTTCATTTAGTTTAAGCTAAAATACTAAAATAACTAACAGTAAATAAACTAAAACTAATAATTAATAAAACTTTATAAAAAAAAACCTATACAGACATTAAAAAAAAAAAAAAAAACTAAAAACTAACAAACATGAAAAAACTAACAAAGTACAAAAAACATGATTATTAATACAATGAATTTTTAATTAGTTTAATTTTATATAAACAAAAACTACAATAGTTTATCAACTGCGCTGATACTCGGTCAGAAAAATGCATGCATGCATAGTAATAAGAGAATGAGCAAAATATTGTTTAAAATACTTGTATATTGAGTATAGTGCAGGACGCCACTATAACCGCTCGATGCGTCAACTACCAATGAAGCACTTCCTTAACAGGTCGCTTCACCGCATGTTCTGACGAAATCGTGACGTACTGGATGCAATTCGTGTTATGACAATGTAATTTACAGTGCAACATCAGGCTGGAATCCTCCTGCAGGGCTCGGAGGCATGTTCAGACTCGACACTGGAAAGCCAGAAGGGCCGGTCTGACCCCGGGACTAGTATTTTAGTCCTCTAGCAGCATGCCAAGACAGACAAACACATGCTAGGGACTCACAGCCTCTCTGGCTCCAAGCATGCGCCCTCTTAGCTTTTCTGCTAATATATAAAATAAAAATAAGCATGCACACACTGCACATCTACAGTATATATATATATATATATATTATATATTAGTCACCACAGGATATATAAACGTCTGCTTATTTTTAGGCATCCATGAAGCGTATAAATGAAGGTCAGAATGCTAAAAGTGTTCAACCCTGTTAATATACTGAGTACTGACTGGTTCTTTCAATACAAACACTTGCATCAGCCTCCAATTATTACTGCATAAGCCTTAAAAGGTCAGCCTGAAATAAATGCTGGAAAAAAAGAGAGTGGAAAAGTGCTTTCTAAAATGAGGCACGGACGTCAGGTTGTAGGTGGGAGTGGTGAAATAATGAGGCCTGTGTGAGCGGGACAGGAGAGGCTCACAGGCTGCGTTTGTCCAGGAGGGCAAAAAAATAAAAAAATAAAAATACAGGGGCAGGGAGGCAGACGGAGGCAGAACAGAGGAGGCTTTCATTGCCTCTACAGGTGAGAGAAAATAAAAGAGCAGCTTACGAAAGCAGTGACGCAAAGAAGCCGCAGCGTGCTGAATGTTTTCTTAGTAAACTCAATGCCTAGGCACCAACATATCTTGGATATATATATATATATAAAACGACAAAAATATCTTTACTTTTAAAGGTGTGGTCACATTAGCAATGTTTAGGTGAACTTTGCAGGCAATAAAGGTCTATCTATATCTCTCTCTCTCTATCTATATCTATCTATCTCTCTCTCTCTCTATCTATATCTATATATATATCTCTCTCTCTCTATATATCTATGTCTATATATATCTATATCTATATCTATATCTATATCTATATATATATATATATATATATATATATCTATATATTTTTAAGTCTTCTGAATTAGGGCAAAAACATCACATTATTATATATATATTTTTCTTCCATATCATAAAATATTTATATTTATCACAATGTTAAGGAAATTCTTTTCACATGTTTGTTAGAGAATGAATGTAAACATAACTTCACTCCACAGAGTAGCTTCCTTTTAATTTAGGGCTCCATGAAATCATTTGTATTTTTCCCTAAAGTTTGTGCTTTCCATTTAATTTTTGTTGAATTCTGCATTGTATTATTTATTATAAAGGTATCATCAAGAAATGGTGTCTAATAAAATGAATTAATTTTTAACAATCATTTCGAAAGTAATAAACTGCTGCACAACAGAAATACATTAAAAAATGGTTTATTATTACTTTGAGAACATGCTAGTAATGTATATCTGTCATAATTTGTTCAAGTTAAACTGAGCTTTTATTTTGTGGGTTTGTAGTGAAGATCTGTGAGTTTCAGTGTGTGTTTGACAGTGAAGCTGGAGATGAAGTCCATGTGTTTATGTCTCATATATAGAGACGCAGATGCTGAAACACGGCAAGCATCACGTGTGTGTTTGAGTTTGTGTATCAGATGAATCTACGGCACTCGTTCACACAGAACATGCAGATTATTAGAGACACACACTGACTGCTGCGGTCACACTTATTTCAGCAAACAATTTATTTCAGAAAACACTTATTTATCCCATTAATGATGTATACTTTCAGCTACGGCTCTCAGATTTTGAGTATCAGAATCAGAAATCAGAATCAGAAAGAGCTTTATTGCCAAGTATGCTTACGCATACAAGGAATTTGTTTTAGTGACATAAGCTTCCAGTACACAGAGACAACAACAAAAAAATAAAAAATAAAAAAATTGCAAAATAAATAAATTGTATGAACAGTTGTGCTATAGATGACAATGGATTAGAATAGAGTAAGATGCAGAGATGTACTTGGATGGACGGGTAACAAATATAAGAATATTGCAAATTTTTTTCATAAGTGGTGAACATTTAACTGTTAATGAGGTAGATTGCCTGGGGGAGAAACTGTTCTTGTGCCTGACTGTCCTGGTATTTGCGGCTCTGAAGCGCCCGGCCAGATGGCAAAAGTTCAAAAAGGGGGTAACTTGGATGAGAGGGGATCCAGAGTGATTTTCTGAGCCCTTTTCCTCACTCTGGATGTATACAGTTCTAAAATGTTCTACACTGAAACACAAACAATTCTTTCAGCAGTCCGAACCGTTCTCTGTAGTCTTCTGATGTCTGATTTTGTAGCTGAAACAAACCAGACAGTAATTGAAGTGCACAGGACAGACTCAATGGCGGCTGAGTAGAACCTGTTTCAGCAGCTCCTGTGGCAGGTTAAACTTCCTCAGCTGGCGAAGGAAGTACAACCTTTGTTGGGCCTTTTTAACAATGGAGTCAATGTGATTGTCCCACTTCAGGTCCTGAGAGATGGTGGTTCCCAGGAATCTGAATCACTCCAGTGCAGCCACAGTGCTGTTCATGATGGTGAGTGGGGGGGAGTGCAGGGAGGTTTCTCCTGAAGTCCACAATCATCTCCACTGTTTTGAGAGTGTTCAGCTCCAGATTGTTAAGACTGCACCAGACAGCCAGCTGCTCAACCTCTTGTCTGTAAGCAGACTCGTCACCGTCCTGAATGAGGCCGATGACTGTAGTGTCGTCTGCAAACTTCAGGAGCTTGACAGAAGGGTCTTTAGAGGTGCAGTCATTGGTGTAGAGGGAGAAGAGCAGTGGGGAGAGAACACATCCCTGAGGGGCACCAGTGTCGGTGGAGCAGCTGTTTGACATGAATTTCCCCAGTCTCACTAGCTGTTGCCTATCTGTCAGAAAGCTGGTGATCCACTGACAGATAGAGCTAGGAACAGAGAGCTGGGTCAGTTTGGTCTGGAGGGCTGTTGGGATGATGGTGTTGAAAGCCGAACTAAAGTCCACAAACAGGATCCTCACATAAGTCCCTGTTTTGTCCAGATGTTGCAGGATGAAGTGCAATCCCTTGTTGATTGCATCATCCACGGACCTGTTTGCTCGGTAAGCAAACTGCAGGTGGTCCAGTAAGGTTCCAGTGATGTCCTTCAGATAAGCCAGAACCAGTTTTTCAAAAGACTTCATGACGACAGACGTTAGAGCCACAGGTCTGTAGTCATTAAGTCCTGTTATCTTGGGTTTCTTTGGAACTGGGATGATGGTGGAGCGTTTGAAGCAGGAAGGCACTTCACACAACTCCAGAGATCTGTTGAAGATCTGTGAAAAGATGGGGGCCAATTGGTCAGCACAGGTTCTCAGACAGGCTGGTGTAACACCATCTGGGCCTGGTGCTTTTCTTATTTTGTTCTTCCTGAAGACCTGGCGCACATCGTTTTCACTAATTTGAAGAGCAGGAGGTGTGGAGAGGGGGATTGCAGGAGGTGTTAACGGTTGTGTAGAGAGATGATCAGAATGGATGTGGGGAGTTTCAAATCTACAATAAAACTCATTCAGGTCATTAGCAAGTCGTTGATTAGCCTCAGTGCAGGGGGATGGTGTCTTGTAGTTGGTAATGGCTCTCAGTCCTTTCCATACTGAAGTTGAGTCGTTGGAAGTAAACTGGTCTTCCAACTTTTTAGAGTAGGTCCTTTTAGCCGCTCTAATCTCTTTGTTCAGTGTGTTTCTGGCCTGATTATACAAGACTCTGTCCCCATTTCTGTAGGCATCCTCTTTGGCCTGACGAAGGTGTCTGAGTTTTGCTGTAAACCATGGCTTATCGTTGTTGAATGTTAAACAAGTCCTGGTAGGAATGCATATATCCTCACAAAAACTAATATAGGATGTCACAGTCTCTGTGAGTTCGTCCAGATCGATGGTAGCAGCTTCAAAAACACTCCAATCAGTGAGGTCAAAACAGGCTTTTAAATCCTGCTCTGTTTCGTTGGTCCATCTCTTTACAGTCTTTACTACAGGTTTAGCAGATTTAAGTTTTTGCCTGTAGGTTGGTATAAGATGAACCAGACAGTGATCAGGCAGTCCCAAAGCTGCTCGTGGAACAGAGTGATATGCATCCTTTATTGTGGTGTAACAGTGATCCAATATATTACTGTCTCTGGTGGGACATGTAACATGCTGTCTGTATTTTGGCAGTTCACGGGAGAGATTGGCTTTATTAAAGTCCCCCAAGAATGATTAAAACAGAGTCTGGGTGTTGTTGTTCTGTCTCTGTGATCTGATCAGCGAGTTTCTGTAAAGCCAGACTTACCTGCGCTTGCGGAGGGATATAAACACTCACCAGAATGAACAAGTGAAACTCCCGCGGCGAATAGAACGGCTTGCAGTTGACAAAAAGCACTTCTAGATCTGAACAGCACATCTTCTTTAACACAGTTACATCTGTGCACCACCGTTCATTGATATAAAAGCATGTCCCGCCGCCGCGCGATTTCCCCGTGGATTCTGCGTCGCGGTCCGCTCTGAACAGCTGAAAGCCCGGCAGATGGAGCGCGCTGTCCGGTATGGCGTCATTGAGCCAGGTTTCCGTGAAACACAGAGCAGCAGAGTGTGATAAATCCTTATTTGTCCGGGAAAGCAGAAGGATTTCGTCCGTTTTGTTGGGTAGAGAGCGGAGATTTGCCAGATGGATGCTAGACAACGGCGTTCGAAATCCGCGCTTCCTGAGTCTAACGAGCGCACCGGCTCGCTTTCCCCGTTTGCGCTTTTTGAAGCGTTTGATCAGCGCCGCTGCTCCACCAACAACAACGTTCAGTAAAACGTCCGAATAATTGAAATCCGGTAAAAAATTTTGGGGTGTGTTCTGCCGAATGTTAGTTCATCCCTGGTGAATCTGATCGTGTTTGACAAACAAAAAACAGGAAAAACGAACAAAAACAGTACAAACACTGGAGAGCCAAGCACTGAAGCAGCCGTCTGCGGCGCCATCGTATACACGGTATTCAGGTATTCAGTCTTGCGGCTTCGTGATCAGTCACATGACACACAACAACCAATGATGTCAAACTCGAGCTCATGCATCATCAAACATTGAAGTTTAAATACTGATGGGTATAAATGAGGTCTGAAAGCTACAGCAGACAGAAACTTCAGTCTGTTCCTCAAACCAAGCTATAGTTTTGACTAATTTAACGCCGCTCTTTTGCACTTGTGTTGCATGGAAATGAACTGCTTGGACAGTCTGTCAAACATCTTATTTTGTGTTTCAAAGAAGGTATAAAAGATGCAACATGAACAATTAGGGCGTGTGAATAAAAATGTGATTTTTTGGGTAGATGGCTCCCTAATTATACAAGCGTGAAAATACACGATATTAGAAATAGCTCTGTGCCAATCCGAGAAAAACAACATTTTTCAACTCGTCAAGTTCTCCTTTGCAAACACGCCAGTGTAGAGCTCTGTACACTGAACAGGATCAATGTTTGATTGCCTGAGAAGAAGCGAGTACCTGTTGAAGAGGGTCCACAGGAGACCATGAGGGCTTTCGAGGCTCTCGAAATCAACCGGCGGATCTTCCTCGGTATTCTCCATTTCTCACACCATGAACAATGGCTTCCTCGCCCTAGCCACAAACGAACAAACACCCACACCGTCTGAGTCCCGGCCGTACGTGCGCAGAGCTGAAGCTACGGCTGTGGTTTCTGGATAAGTTCCTCTCTCGTCTGCTGCTGCTGATAAGGAGGCCTAAACCATGAAGATTAACATGCACTCCACCGAGACATGAATCTTCAACATATTACCATTAATGGACAGCAATATGCACTCATGAGCTCAAAAGTCGTATTGAGAATCTGCACTTTGAACTTTAAAACTGATGTTTGTGTCACAACTAGAGCAAGCTCTGTGCATTATATAACGCTTGCAGAGTGCGGTGGGAATATTCAGGGTTAAAGTTTGTCTTTTGAGGGTTTGTACTTTCACTTCTTCCTGTTCCTTGAGATAAAGAGCAGCAGGAATGTGCCGAGGCATTGTTTGGGCTCCTCGGAGACGCTTGCATGAACACGAACCGCTTTCCTGTGTTTATGTGCTTTCCTCAATAAGAAACAGCAGAGCATTTCTGTTTGTGGCGAGGGCCTTCCTCAAACATGATTGTTAATGAATCTGACTGGTCTCTGGAGGAGATGAAGCTGCTGCACCTGAGTCTGCGTGGCGTCAGTAAATCAGCTCAAACTCAGCTGATTAAAGCACTCCGTTCCGTAAAATGCAATTACTTTTCCTACACTATTAAATGCTGCTAATCGCGTAAAAACTGAGATTTCTGTGGAATATACAGCGCCCTACAAATGTGAGATGAATGATTTATCATCACCACATGTTGTGCATTTTAGCTTTTCATATCTGTGTAATAATACGCAAAAACCTTTTTCGGACACTTGTATTAACTTAGACTTAACTAAAACTGATGCTTTCTTGTAGAAAAAAAAAAAAGAAATTAAATAATACCCTTTCAAAGTTCAAACACTACCTTTCAAAATTATGGGGTTTATAAGAAATTAACACTTTTATTCATCAAGGACACATTAATTTCATCAAAAGAAAAAAAAAAAAAAAACTGTACTTGCTGATAATATAATATTAATGAAATAAAATATAAAATGCCACTTAAGTGTACTTAATTCATAACACACTAAAGTATGCTTAAAAAGTGCACTTTTATTAATGTCAAATTAAGTTCTACTTTAAAGTGCATTTGAACTCATTAGGATTTAATATATTTTTCTCATGCATTTAAAGTGTTACTCCATCCCAAAATGAAAATGTTGTCATTAATCACTTACCCCCATGCCATTTCAAACCCGTAAAGGCTCCGTTCATCTTCGGAACGAAAATATCTATAATTTAAGATATTTTGGATGAAAACCGGGAGGCCTGTGACTGTGCCATAGACTGCCAAATAAATAACAGTGTCAAGGTCCAGGATTTGAAATAAAACAGCGCATCCTTGTGGCACGGATGATATGCATACGCAGCATACGGTGATATGGAGAGACACAGAGGAGACTCTTGACAAAGGAAATGTTGAATAAAGTCGTTATTTTTGTTTTCTTCGCTAACAAAAAGTGTTCCCGCTTCATATAACCCAGATTGCACGTCTGATGGCAGATGGAGTATTCTGACGACGACTTTCATACCTTATATGGACCTTGACACTGTTATTTATTTGGCAGTCTATGGGACATTCACAAGCCTCCAGGTTTTCATCCAAAATATCTTAAATTGTGTTCCAAAGACGAACGAAGCTTTTACAGGTTTGGAACGACATGGGGGTAAGTGATTAATGACAACATTTTCATTTTGAGATGGAGTATCCCTTTAAGTACACTTTTATTTATACATGTTGACTAACAAACTAATGCACATGTAAAGTACCTGATCAACTGTATTGTGTTATTTGATATTTTAAGGTTATATTAATCATTTAAGGTTAACATATTTTAATTGTACCAAATTGCAACTTCATTACTACAAATATATTTAAATGTGCATGACATACAGAAATGACATCTGTGTATTTTAGTTGCTTGTCAGCACATTCAGCAGTAACTTTCACCATATTTCAAATACAATAGAAATAATAATGAAATTACATACAAAGATGTACTTAAGTCCTACTTAAGTGCATCAGAAAAGCACAAGTTCAACTAAATGCATTTAATATAAATGTGAAACTATAATACTTTTCATTTAATTGTAAATAACATGCATAAGAGTCTGAAAACATTACATTCAAGTCACACTAAAGCATATTATCTCCATAAAAAAGTACTCTTTCTAAAAGTATGCTGAAGTGTACTTCATTTTCACAAAGGTATACTTGTCTTGCACACAGTGTTGCAAACCTTCACAGCTGATGTGGTCACTAGATGTAGATCACATCTTTATGAAGAGCCAACAATCTCAAATATTATGGTTTGGTGCTTCTGCTTTTTGAGCCACAGTCCCTTTCACCTTCATTAGCATTTCATTAGCCAGCAGGCCGACTGAGACAGATCTGAGACAGATCTACTGTATGCAAGACTCTCTCTTAACCCTTCACTGCCAGTTCAGCTCTTTCTAAAGCCTAAATCTGGTCCTTGAAGGAGCGCTGGATTCGGGACACACTACAGACTTTGTTCACGAAGGGAAAGCTTGAGGTTTGGTTTGGAGGTGTAGACGCACTCACAGCAGCTCCGCCCAGACCAGCCTGTGCTATAAAACCAAACACTGCAAATTTTAGCATCAGTTCATCCCAAGCGGGAATGTGAGGACGTGCTAGACTCGACTCGCCCTCGGGGCGGCGGGCAGAGACTCCGGAGAGAGTCCTGATCGGTTACCGAACACGAATGAGACGTACGATGCTGGGAAATGCTAGTTCAGGGTTAGGTAAGGCTCAGCTCTGGCGAAGAAGAGCGTGTCAGGCACAATATGACTATAAATCAGAGTCTGAGCGATCAAATCTACAGCACATCCATCTCATCCTCAGTTCACCATGACACACATTCCAAAAATAGAGCCACGCTAATGAATCCCACACCCTGGAAAACAACAGAGGATTTGAGTAGTGCACACACACACACACACACACACACACACACACACACACACACACACACACACACACACACACACACAGAGCTGTCCACTGTAGAAGACATAAATGAGCACTCTAATCTAGTCTGGAAGGCTGATTGAAACCGTTTAGAATAAACTAACCAAGAATGCCATCATTTATTATTATATTGCTGAGAAATCAGACATTTAGGAAGCTTAGAGTACAAGCAAAGTAATTATAATCGTCCAGACTACTGCTACGGTGCTTTCAAAGTGTGTTCGGTGATTTTTAGAGCAGAGCAGTGCATGATCAAAGATCTGAAAATCTAAGCAGAAACCGTGCCGAAGCATATAAAAGACGCTCTGCATTGTGTGTTATATTATCAGCGGTTCCCTTGAGAGCTGACCGGTCACACTGCCCACATCACGAGAGGTCAGCGGCTCCACGGTGAACCAAACCGCTGACAAACGAGCCTCGGCACACTTCCATTCCCATCTGATCCACAAGCATCATGAGCCTGAGGTAGCTTTCATCGACACTTTGCATGCTTGAAAAGACACTTCGGTACAATACAACCGAACTTACATCGCCATGTTTTATTAATCTTCTTTAAAACATGCACTCATTATGAATAGAAGTGATTAAGTGCATATGTCTGCACGTTTATGCTCATACACTGCACACAGATGTCTGGGAGCGTCTAGTTTCTCTAACAGAGAGCACAGCATCAGTGTTTCAGCTCCATCTGCTGGATCCACAACCAAACAGAGAGATCTCCACATTTACCTCTTCTGCATTATACAGCCAACCATCCCATAATGCAATGCACACAACTTGACCTTCCCCTTCATTTGTGATAAATTAACTCTTACTGCAATACAACTGATCTCTTTCTTGAACCAGTAACTAATCAGACTTTTTTTTTTTTGACAAAATTACACTAAATATTAGTTTATGAAACTAGACAGTGCTCATTAAAAGCAGCATTATTACTTTTTAATTGTTTCTAAATATATAATTTATTATTAACATTATCATCAACATTTAACATAAATCATTAAGATACAGCAATAATTTATATTTTCACACAATATACAAAAAAAGTTTTTAAATCTCATTATTTTATTTTTAATTGCTCCTTTATATGTGATTTAATAGCATTTTAATAACATTGAAATTATTATTATTACTAACATTTAATATATAAATTAATCATATTTAGCAATTATTATTTTTTTTCCCACATTAAATACATTTTATTTCTAATGTAAGCCAGAATACAGCACTTACTGAATTAAACAAACATTATTTTTGTTATTCATAATTTACTGTAGCACTGTATCATATTACATTATACTACATATTAATAATATTAATATATAGTAACTCATTACATATACACATTATATACAAAAATGTATTTTAATGAAAGCCAAAATGCAGCACACACCAAATTAAACAAACAGCATTATTTTTTAATTGACATTTATAATAATATAATGCATAATTTATTGCTAATATTAATATATAGTAATTAATGACATTTAGTTAAGTTTGCAAGTTTTTAGTTGTCACTTCAAAGTGTTTATAAATGTATTATTTTTTAAAAAGTGCCAGAATACAATACCTACTGAATTAAACATAGAAGAAACTGAATTATCGTTTTAATTTTTACTTATTAATATGACATAATAATTTAATATATTATATTTTAATTGCATTAATACATAGTCATTCATTTTGCATTTACACACATTATATTAAACATTTATTTTTATTATTATTATTATTCTTCCAGAAGCCAGTATACAGTGTTAACAGTGCAGTATGCAGTACACCAGCACTTAAATCCAAACATGGCCAGTGTCTCAAAGTCTTGTGCACCTGCTGGTTTGATCCTGGCTCTTGGGTCAAATTTCACTTTGACTGTCATTTCAATACGCAATGCCAGTCCTGAGTGATTCACTGCAGTGTATCTGAGAAATAGGGCCTTTGAAGCTGTTCAAACCGAGCCAGTTGTGTTGTGAAAAGAGCAAAAGCTAATGACCTCCCATGCCCCATTACCAGCCAATCAGCCCGGGCTCACCGCTGCTCTCCGGCAGGTGGCTGAGGGAACGTTGCTGAGACAAAAGCACAAGAGACCGTGTGGATAAAACCCTCAACAGCAAAACAAGCCGAGCCTGAACGGGGCGAGGAAACCCTGTTTGCGTCTCGGCACGCCCGGGCAGGAGCAGGGTGTGTGCTGTTCCACTGCTTTAACACATGCACGTGTGTTCAGCGTCTTCCACCAAAAACATATCATTATCATACATCATGGATATGATGCTCACATGGGCTGGAACATTTCAAAGCATATCAATCTGATGATTTTCTTGAAAGAAATTATGCAGCAAAATTGTTAAGAACAAAACCAAACATTTCTCACAGTCACGTGAAAAAAGAAAAGCCTCATTTGAAAAGGGAACAGAACTGTTCCTAAAGTTTTTTACAATGCACTGATGCAGTGGGAAATCTACCGACACTATAACGATCGGAATTAATACAGAAATTAAGAGTTATTAACATTAAATTTACTCTGGGACAAATACAGAGAATCATTTGAGAAATTTATAGATACACAAAGATTTGGAAAAGGAATCCTTTGCAAACTTTACCTCACAAATGACCCAGAAATAACACTTTACCATAATTTTGGACAACTTGCATAAGATCTCACCCAAACACATTAGAGTAGCGGTTGGTCATATGTTAATGTCCTCATGGTTGTGACGTCACATCATGGCATTTTCTGACCCGTTTTAACAGTTTAGATTCAATATGGTCTGTGAAGACTGGAGCTGAACTCTGAATTCTGTAAGAACTGCACTGACTTTCTATACTCAGTGATATGCAGAATCACTAAAAGCAATGCAATGTAAGCAGAAGGGACTGAGACATGATGTGCTGGACGGATCTATCCACAAACCCTTCAGGAAGAGGGTTGGGATGAGAGCTGGAGACTGAAGAGAATTACACCGGCATTAAGCGAAGTGCATTCCACAGCTGGCTAACACTTACATAACGCTCAGATGATGCACGCACTCCGGGGGGCCTCCAGCAATATACTTAGCATGTAACATACACAGAGATATGACGAGCACATGTGTGACCCCGGAGCACAAAACCAGTCATAAAGGGTCAATTTTTCGAAATTTAGATTTATACATCATCTAAGGGCTGAATAAATCATCTCTCCATTGATGTATGGTTTGTTAGGAGGACAATATTTGTCTGAGATACAACTATTTGAAAATCTGGAATCTGAGGGAGCAAAAAAATCTAAATATTGAGAAAATCATCTTTAAAGTTGTTCAAATGAAGTTCTTAGCAATGCATATTAATAATCAATAATTAAGTTTTAATATATTTAATTATTTATGGTAGGAAATTTACAAAATATCTTCATGGAACATGATCTTTACTTAATATCCTAATTATTTTTGGCACAAAATAAAACTCTATAATTTTGACCCATACAATGTATTTTTGGCTGTTGCTACAAATATACCCCAGAGACTTAAGACTGCTTTTGTGCTCCAGGGACACATACTGTATGTGCAATGAGTCAAGTTCAGATGAGCTGCGAATCCAAGGTCAAGTATACGGCATACAGCATGTAACACTACTGAGTGCCCATCCCACAGACTTGTGGATGTTGACTTAAGACAAGGCAATCTACAACAAATAGCAAAGACAGCCATTAGGCAACCCTGCTGAGAAATCAAACACTACAGCCTTCAAACTCGTGTAGCTAAAAGGGCCGAGAAACTATGGCTGCGTCACAAAGGCGATGATCTAATGCAATTTTGCATAAAAATACAAACTAATCAAACTGGTTTTGGATAAGCCAAGGTGACATCTGATGATCTAGAACAAAGTCAAGTAAGCTTTAGACAACTTCAAGCGGATATTTATCAACTACAACGCTTAATTGAAATCTATTTTTTTTTTCAAACGATTAATGAAACTGTCCATCAAACATAGTTTTAATTCTTTCCAGCAAACTGCCAAACCAATGTTGTTTGGTTCTCAACGTTCTTCAACGTATCAGAAGAAAGGACGTCACACAGGTTTGGAACAACATGAGGTTGAGTTAATGAAGATCATTTTCATTTCTGGGTGACTTTTGCTCATCTTTAAAAGACAAATGAAGAGATTTCTGTCCATTCCACCAAAACTCGATACTTCAAAAAGTTCATAAAGACCTCATAAGAGAAATCCATATAAACTGAGTAGTTTGATTCGAGTGCTATGTTATGATATGTTGAACAGATTTATTTTAGGTTTTTATTGACATTTAAAAATGATCAACGTATATACAGATCACATCAAATATAGTCACTGGAAGCTCAAACATTCACAAGAACAAAACTTATTGATTCAAACACATAAAGCACGCACATTTGAGCTTCTATTTACCAAATTTGACATGTGCTACAGCAAAAATGAACTGACTTGAGCTGCATAATGACACTGATGACTTCTGAAAAACTAACACTGAAATATTTACATATCTTAACATTTTATTAAAAATTATCACAATCATTATATGTTTCTTTACATTTTATTTATATTGCTTTGAATCTGTATTACAATTAAACGTGACTTGACTTGAAGAAACACTGTTAATGATACTATACAGATTTCCAGTTTCTAATATTAATCTAAATAAGCAATCACACCACCAGATTTATTAACATTAGCAATCCATGCTTACATGGACAGAAAAAAAAATAAAAAATACTATGGAAGTCATTGGCTGCCGGCAACTGTTTGGTTACCGGCATTCTTCAAAATATCTTCTTTGGTGCTCAACAGAAGAAAGAAACTCCTACAGGTTTAGAACGACTTGAGGGTATGTAAATGACGATCGAATGTTCATTTTTGGGTGAACTATACCTTTAACATAAAATGAATGAGGTATGATAAACACCTCAACCGATAACCGATCAGCTTTCTGTCCTAACAGAAGTGCAGTACACGCATTTGAATGTTTCATCAGCAAAAGAGATCACAACAACATGAAAGAAGTGCTAAGAAAAATGCATCGTCTTGCCCCGAGAGAGGCTGATCCCTGAACAGCTCAGAAGTGATTTTACAGGAGATTATTTGGTTCGATCTTATCCGCTCAGACTGTGAGAAGGCTACTACAGGTCAACAACGTGCACAACCTTCTCTGCCCTTTACACACAGCAGCGATAATCTTACTGCAAACAGTCCTGGACAGTGTGAGTATGGTTTACTCCAGGTACAGAACGCCTCCAAGGTCTTTTGGTAAGAATTACTGTAGATAGAGTAGGCCAGGATTTATCTGTACAAGAACATGAAAACTCTCATGTAGTTGACACTTATCCAGAGGAATTTAAACGGACAACCAATTACAGGAGCAACTCCCTCTTTGTAGGTTTACAACCTTTCAGTTTCCAGACCCAAATTTTAACTTGCATGCTCAACATGTTGCAGAACCTACCCAGGCTCACTGGAAATGTGTTTTGCATTTCTGCAAATCTCAAAAAATAAATAAAAATAAATTACCTATACTTACGAATATGCAGTTTCCAGTTGAACACTAGAGGCCGTAAAACTCAGACAGCTGTTATTCCCTTTCACACAAATTATGAGTTTCCATTAAGAAAGCCTAATTTTCATTGCACAATATTATGTTACAAGTTCAAAACCATTCTAATATGCTGCAAAATTTGATACTTTTTAACACTGGTGTCACATAAACAGCTTCATGTGTGGGTTTTCTAACTCGGTAGGTTTGCTCAGTAGCGCACCCGATGTGGCGGTGCACCGCTCTGGGACGAATCTCGTGAAACTACATTTAGAAAAAAAGCATAAATCCGCATATAAGGAAGTTAAAATAGCACAATTGCATCAGCAGATGTGTTTTTATATCACTTTTGCATTCGTTAACACTATCGGGTAGGTTTAGGGTTGCGTTTGGTGTAGGGAGTACGTTATTTACCAATACGACAGAGCATTAACCTTTCAGTGACACTCACCGCACATTTGAATTCTGAACCGCCACAATATGTGCCTGAAAGAATGTGACCATTTATTGAACATTTCATTTCGAAACAGCTTCGGAAGGTACGTAACACTGTGTTGCAGAAACATCGCCACAAGCACTTAATTCCAATGAGCCTGGCTTGGGCAGAACAGGAGAGGAAGCACTTCAAATACTGCAGTCATGTAGATCCCACACACACACACACACACCGTTGATCTGTGAGGTATAGGGGAAGCCTGATATCACACTACATAATCCAACTAAAGCTCATTCCTGCTCCACACCAGGAACAGACAAGCTTCAGTTGGAATCCCTCTCTCTTCAAGCAAGCTTCATTTGCATTTTCCTCAATGCATTTAAGTATGCAAACCCTAAAAAGGTGATGCAAGCTATTCCAGGCGTTTTGAAAACTTCAACCACACACACTTTCCCAAAACCCCGCTGTGCTCCAAAAACAAGTCAGCGAACCCAAATGATCAGAATGTGTGTTTCTGATTGGCTAACTCACTTTTGCAATTTCAATGATAGCAGTCAGGTTCTTGGGACTTTTTATGCACATTCTTTTCAGACAAGAAACGCACCGAGGTCACGCTGAAGGACACGCAAGGACGAGAACAGCCAAAGAAACAAATGAAGGAAGAGGAAAAAATGTAAGGAAGAAAGTGACGCCCTTGCACACGCAGCGATTGAGGATGCAATGTAGGTCATCAGAAACAGTAGGAACTGAAAAACACGTGAGAGGAAGAAAAAGGCAAGACAAATGCAAAGATAAGCGCTTCCACATCAGCCCTTTTGGTCGCCATAGTTCAGCTTGTTTGGTTGGCATGAAAGCGGTTTGAAATGTTTCTGGTAAAGAGAGTCTGGTAAATCCAATTGGACAAAATCACTAATGAAACAGTGAAGCTTGCCACATCATACCACATTTTGGAGCCAGAAGTTAAATGGATAAAGAAAGAAGCTAAAGGAGCTGGCAGAGAGATCTATCTATCTATTTTTATTTTTCTTAACACCACAACCCTCCACATTGCAAGTAAATCCCTCGCATATGCGACTTAATCTTAATCTGGGCGACTAAATAAATTAGACTAAATAAATACTGTTCAGTTTCTTGCACAGACCG
Source organism: Cyprinus carpio (assembly GCF_018340385.1). Lineage (NCBI taxonomy): Eukaryota > Metazoa > Chordata > Actinopteri > Cypriniformes > Cyprinidae > Cyprinus > Cyprinus carpio. The sequence goes on along the minus strand of NC_056589.1, from coordinate 3,059,833 downwards.
ATCGTTTTGGGTCTTTACACATCAATGTATCGTCACGAGCCGCAGCGTTTAATTTGGTTTTGTTTGTGTATGTTTTTTTGACTCTCAAAGCTGTGATTCCCATCCACTTACATTATATGACTGACAGACTGCAATGGTTTGAGTTAAAGAGCTTCATTTGTGTTCTACTGAAGAAACAAAGTCACCTAACTCTTGGATGCCTTGGGGGTAAGCAAATAAACATCAAATTTTCCTTTTTGGTTGAACTATCCATTTAACATAAAAAGTGGAGCGTCCCTTTTAACAGCAGGTGAACTAATTGTATTCGCAGTTGAGCATAAAATATCTTACAGACCACTAATGGTGAAAGAGCCAGTGTAATGCAAATATGTCTGAAAGGTCTGACATAACAATAAAGGTGCCACATGAATGATATTGTATGAAGCATTATTTGTTTACATCATTTTGCGCCTCGCGTTGTGAAAACAATGTCTGGGATACCACGCTCAAAACTTTGTGATTTAAACAGTTTGGTGTTGGATATTCATACAATTATGGTGAAAACCAAGCACATTAGTGTATCAGTCTGGAAACCAAAACAATTAACAAGAAGCCATTTAAGGTTAATAAAAATAAAAATATTTATAATATTAATGCACCATGTAAGCAGCAAGGCGGAAACATGAATAAATAACAAAAGTCATACACAAAATTAACAAGAAGCCATTTAAGGTTAATAATAATAATAATAATAATAATAATAATAATAGTTATATTAATAATAAATAATAATAATAATAATTATAAATAAGATTAACAAAACAAAATAAAATAAAAAACATAATAAAAAAAAAAAAAAAAGAAAAAAAAAAAATAAAAAAAAAAAACATATCACTGTTTTAATAATAGTACTACAATATAACAGTATTTAAAAAAACTAGTTTCACTGTGAAATAAATTAAGCACTTAAGAAAAACAACAGTGTGTATATTTTTTTTAAATTACAACTGTAAAATTACATTATTAATATTTATGAATGTCTTAATTTCTTCATTTTTCAAATTTCAGATTTCTCACTACAAATATGGAAAACGTTTGGCATATATTGCATTGCCAAATGCACATTAAAGTGACGCAATTCATGCGAAGCAGCATTTACTGTGAACGCTTTAAGATACTGAAAACACCAGATCACGAGCTGCTCATGTGTAAATGAGCACAGTGCCGCGCTTTACTCTGAAACACGCGATGCATTTATTCAATGAAATCACAGCCTTTGCAACTAAGCCATACTATGATTCTTGATTTAATCTTGCAGCTCTAGATCAAGCAATGAAAACTAAGTGTGACAACAGCCTGATTTCAACACATGAGGCCTGATCTAAAGATAGCAGCTTCCTGTTTAAAGGACAACAACAAGCTCTTAGCAGGCAGTACGTGATTTTGAGAAGGATATCGAGAAAGACAAATCAGATAGATCCTCATTTATCATTTCATTCACCAGCTTCTCCAGCATCCTTCCTTAAACTATCTCGGTCTCATTTTAACTGTCTGGGCTCTATAAAAAGCGCGGGGCCTGCAGGGAGGCCCGATCCGTGTTCATCTCCTCATCCTCCGTGCCCCGGCAGAGGGGACACATGTTCCCGAGCAGCGGCTGCGGGCTACAGCTGTGACGACACAGACGTGACGTCAGATCTGGGACGCCAGAGACACGAGAACAGAGAGAGAGAAGAGACGAGTGACTCACATGAGAGAAATGAGACAGCGCTTCTCTGTCTGTGAGCCACATTTATTCCTCCAGCACGACTCCATAATACACTATTAAAACACGCTGCATTGGAAATACAATGCTCTGGATGTGAATGCATATGGCTCTTCAAGCAAAAGTTCACTCAAAAACTTAATTCCCGTTTATTTATTTACTCACCCTCAAGTGTCAAAACCTGTATGACTTTATTTTGTGGAACACAAAATGAGAAGTTTTGCTCAATGCAATGAAAGTATATTATTTGGGTCTAAATTGGAGAAAATCTTGAGAAATAAAGTTAAGAAATGTGTTGCTCAATGCAATGAAAATATATCATGCGTGTCTATATTGGAGAAAATCTTTTTTGCAAATTCTAAATTCTAGAATAGAATGTGCAATTCTTGAAAATAACTTAAAGTTTGCAAACATTTTCTTAAGAACATCTTATTTTGTCCTTCAGAAGAATATGGTTTGTCTCCAGAACAATCTTCAGTAATATTATTTGTTTCCCTTTTATTTATTTTTTTAGGAATACAAAATATTTTTAACTTGATTAAATAGCAGTTGAGAATAATTTTATTCTTCTTCTTGTTCACAAATAAAAAACAAAAAAAAGCACTAAAGTGCTATACATAAAAACACACCATGAAAGCGGTCCATTCAAATCAAGCTTCTGAAGCCAAACAAACGCATTGTGGGACAAAGAGATCAAAATTTAAGCAGTTATTTAGTTAACTTTCCATAATTCATTCAAAATACCAAACCAATGGTTAATGTGACGTAGTAAAATTGATGTTGAAATGTGATTTGAGAGCTGTGTGGAGAGATCCACTATAATATCGGATGTAATTTTGAGTTGTTTCTCACACAAAGCTATTGTTTGACTTCACAACACTAAGTATATATTCATACAGACAAATTGTATGGTGCATTTGGAGATTGTCCTCAGGTCAATATATAGTCTATTTCATTTGACTGAAACAAAAAACAGCATGAACATTAAATAGTCATACAGGTTCGAAACTACCTCCGAAAATAAAAATGTTAAAAACAGATTTTACCCACACCTGACAGAGGCTGTTTGCCTTCACCGCAACCACAGATAACCAGGGGATGTTTGTTTTTTTCTTCTATTTTTGAGATAAGGAAGCACAAGGTTACATTTTCTGCAGCAGAAATAGGAAGTGAAACATTATACGGCATGTTAAATTTCTTCTCATGCTGCCGATGTGTGCATCAAAACATATTCAGCAAGATATACTAGGAAAGGGAGCAATTTCACAAGTTTACTTTCACTTTCAATTCATTCGAAAGAGACAAACTATAAACACTTTACAAAGCCACTGCTTAAGGTGAGCACTGATGTAACCTACTTCCTGGTTTATCAGTTAGACCATAAAACAGAGTACTCTTCGCCATTCTAACTCAGTGGAAAGCTCTTAAACTAGTTCATTCACATAACCGGCCTCTATTTGCAGAACCCATCTTACCCAAAACAAACTCAGTTCATTTCAGAGAAACATGTTGCAACACTCTGTCTTGGTCACAGACTGGAAGCACATGAAACGACACAGCAGGAAACATTTTATGCAATCGCAGTGTACTTACTGTTCACTTAAATTATGTTTACTTCATTCATAGATAAATATGAATAGGCCAAAAGTTTTAGCATTTAAAGAGCAGGTCAGATGGTATTTTAAAGTGTCCCAATATTGTATTGGAGTCCCCTACATCAGGTTAAATGCATCTAAGGTAATTTCCTCAGAATATTTTAATATTAGAGTAATTTGCCAATGATTAAACAAGCAAGTTCGGAGCCAGGCCCCTCCCTTCCTCAAGCCTACTCTGCTCTGATTGGTCAGCTGGTCAAGCCTGTTGTTGATGGCACAAAGCCAGTTAGCCAGCGTTATCATTGACAAGCCTTTAAAAAAACAACAATAAAATCCGAAATTATAATGACATAAAATACAAAAACACTATGCAAGAATCATGCCCACAGCTAAAGTTTAGCTGCTAAACTGTGCACACTAGGTGGATACGTTAGCCGAGTGCTAACATGAAACTGAAAAAAAAATGTAAACCAAAATATGTCTACTGTATGTTTGAAGAACTTGGTCTTAACTTTAATCAGAACGCAGAACAGTTGTATCATCCATCCATTACTGTATGCCAACAGCAGTTTTTACATAAAAGTCTGTGTGCTACACTACATTCTTTTATTATTAAACAGTAATTAGAACAACGTCAGTCTACGACTACTTCTAATGGGCCACTGATTTTTAAGCAATCCAGTAAGACAGTAATATTGTGCTTTACCTGGAAACACAATCTTTGAAAAGATCATATATAAAAAATTAACATAGTAATAGTTATTTAACTGGGGCTGGAATTTGGATCAACATTCATATCTCAGTGTCATTGAAGACCTAAAGCTAAACGGTGCTTACACAACAAACCAAACAAACAAGTATTACATAAAACGAAAAAAAACAGCAACAATGATATAGACTAGGTGTGATACTGAGGAGAAGCTGATGCAAATACACTTGCACAACCTTCCTTCAATACAGACGGCTCGCGAATCCAAGTTTGATTGCATTTTAAGTTGGTAAAGCAATCGTCTTCAAAATGGCATGAACAAAGCATTTACTTCACGTTGATATATGAATTGTAGCCACTTATCTTCATGCTCATTTGGGCAGATGATTAGTCGCACTTCAGAACACAGCGTCTCGTCGCCATGTGTTTTTTCTAGTTTTCACTGGCGTCTTGGAGCGCAATAAGTGGGCGTATCGTATTCAAATGACTTGACAATTTTTCATAAAAAAAAGCTTGTAGATAAATCCAGAAAAAAACAAAACTTTAAAACTGTCTTTTCAAAACTTTGCATGTTCAAAAAAAAATGAAAGGTAAATTTCAAAATTCAATAGTGCTCTATTATTAGGCATAAAAAACAAAAGTTCAGTTTTGTTGTTGTAAAAAACTGTTCAAAAAAAATAAAGACTAAAGACAGAATAGTTTAACCCAAAATGATTATTGAACATTTATAATTAAACCATCCAAAATGCCAACCCCACAAAATTGAACTACTGGAAAACACAGAAAATGGGAATTTTTTGGGTGCATGGGAAAATAAAATGAAAAACTGAGAAAAAAAAAGTGATACAGTGACTGTGAAAAATAAAACGACAAAATATGATTTACAAAGCCCCAAAACATGATATTTTTGTTTTTTTCAAATTTTTAGTAAAACTTGTTGTTAAATCATATTCAAAGTGCCCTTTATTGCATTACAGTTAGACATGCTTTTTGGAATAACTTAAAATTAAAATTACCCAGAAAAATTAAACACTGAAATGGAGTAAATAAAATGACAAATTTAAAAATAAAAACAAAATGGGCCCCAAAACATTATTTTTGGAAAAAAAAATTTTGGAATCATAGAAAAGACTGAAAAAAATTTTACAGAAATTCAGGAAATTTAAATGGGGGAAAAAAATCTAATCAATAAAAAACTAAAAAGGAAAAAATGAAACTGATTTCATAGGGCCCTACTCCTAAATAAAACACTACAAAGCAAAGGGAAAAGCTAAAGCAAACTCGCATCCATTCAGGATCAGACAACAGATCTGATCCACATGAAAACATACGTATGCAGCAAGAGTTTTCCTTCAGTCTCTCTTACTCTCTACAAACACTACCTCCTATAGCCCAATTATTCAGCACTAAGAGGTGTGGGACAGGAGACAAGCTCTGCCGTAAGCATTCAGCTGAGTGCTGTGCTGGGAATGCACAACTCCAAACTGCAGAATATCAAGCCTAGTTTCTATCAGGGTCAACCAAATGCATGTCTTTATATCTAGCTGAGCATATATGGTCCTGCAGTGGAAGGCACCGCTGAACTCAACTGGGTGAAAAGCTAAGCAAACAACATATCTGATGTTTTGTTTCACTTCTAGCAATCACATTTAAGATTCAGTTCAGGTTTGGAGCTTGACAGTAAGCAAAAAACTTTAATGTGCTGTGGTTTGGAGGTATCAGTCACGTCTCAGTTTTGCATCCCGGACGAGCCCCCGATTTGTGTCTCCGGTAAGAAATTACCAGCAGTTGTCAAATAGTGAGTCACGACCCAAATAATAGGTCATATGTCTGGTTGACAACAACTAGACATACAATTAATCACAAAATTGTTCATAAATAAATATAAGCAAATCAGCTTTAAACAGGGAAGAAAACTATATCTTCCCATATCTTGTTGCTGAGTTATTGCGTCCAATCAAACTCTATGGTATTGTTGCACAATATTATCTGTCACTTGGTTAAAAAATGACAAATATTTGGCCCATTGTTTGACCCATTTGCTAGACTGGTTATTCACCCTTCTGCTGTCATTCATGCATTTCGAAAATTGCCAATTTTCTTATTCAGTTAATACATTTTCCATCTTGTTGAGCCTATGCAGATCGCAGTAATATTGATGCAAGAGCTCGACAATAAGGACTGCACTGTCATGAAAGATAAACATTTATATGCGTTTTAAAATATTGCTAATTTTAAAACTTGATACTTTGATAAGGATTAATCTATACAGTGAAGATTATGCAGTGTTATTTTATACTTGATTTTTCAATTTCTGTAGTATTTCTTAACCGAATATTATTCTTAACCCTAAGCACTGCTTATTTCATAGTATCTTCGTTGCACTTATTTGTGCTGTTGCTCGCAATTTGATGGTTTACTTGTCTTTAATATTGTTTGAACTTTATATTAGTTAGACCAGTAGCTTTTGCCGTGGAATCAAAATTGGAAATTGCAACATTATTTACGCAAGGTTACATGGTCAAAAACAAAGACTTTTTGTGGTTGCTGAGGTCCTCAGTTGTTTAGCCCTAAAATATTTCAATGTTTGATTTTAAGGACACTTTCACACACTTAACTATTTTAGCTGAAACCAAACCAGTTAAGAATCACAGACACAACTGATGAAACTTAAAAGGAGCTGGCTCAGGTTTTTTATCTTTATAAACACCACCATCATTCAGAACGTGTCGTCAATGCCTCAGGTCTCAGTCAAGCATCAAGATTACTTTATGTTTGCTCTTCATCCAACACACATTCTTCCCGAGGAGCACTGAACTGCCCAAACCTGTGCACAGCGGAGTCACACCCGCATCAGAGACGCCAACAACTGATAGACGGTCAATAGCCTGTGCCAGGAGCTCTGAAACAACTAATTGTTCTCCACCTCAACCTCCAGCAGCAATAAGGAGGAGACATATCGGGGCACGGCAGGATCACGTTAAGATCCTGAATATGCCTTCATGCGAACCCAGGAAACATGAACTTTGGAGTTATTTCTGCATTACAGCTAGGAAAGCTGCTGCCATAATACTATTTGTGAGGTTTTAGAAAGGCACCAAGTTTCGCAGTGCTGAGAAAGGACAGTTTATAGATCTATAATATAAAACGTCATGCTGAATGCTGGAAGTGGAAATAAATGTCATTAATTTGAGCTAATTTGCTGTAAAACAAGTCCATAAAAGAGGATTAGTAACACTTCACAGGTGAACTGTGAGGGAAACCTATTTTTGAAGGTATTCAGATGTAGATGTGTATCTCTAATCAATGTCTGGGGACAGACGATGCCACAAGACACATAACAGACATTATCAGTCGCCCTTCAAATTATGATGTGGGTTGACGCAGGAATGTAAAGCTGCTGCCAGGTAGCATACCAGATACGCTGGAAAGTACTGCGCTTTCTAGTAGGTCTGTGCAATTTGGGGAAAATATCTAATTGTGATTTTTTTGACAGATATTGCGATTTGATTTGCGATTTTAATTTTGCAAAGTCAAGCTTCAGCTTAACATTGTCAATAGTGTGCAGCACAGTAACTTACGGTTATCGTTACTCTGCTCCATATTGCCAGATGCGCTCGTGGAAACGTGTGGTGCGGAGCCGCGCGAGAGTATAACCGAACATTACGAGACAGGCTGCATGTGTGCTGCAAGTTTAAACGGCTCCTCCGTGAGACACGGCACAGAGAAGCGAATATGAGAAGCATTCAGAGACACAGGCTGTGTGTGTGGTCTTCTGAATTGGGAATAGCGAACATGCATTATAAACTTCTTTAAATTAGAATCTGTTGGGGAAATAAAATGTGCAGGATACTGTTCCTGTACTAATAAAAATATCTAAGAATATATCTTTCATTCTACAGTACTGAAAGCAGAACCAATAATGGAGCTCTTGGTATGTGTTGTTACGGAGCTCTTGTAAATTAACGTTACCTTTTTTGTTTGGTGTCTGTCATTTCGAAGCCGAAGTAATCTCATATTACATAAGTTTTTCTTTAGTATTAATTTGCCTAACTATCGATCTGACCCTGTAGACGCCATAAACACACAGACATGCTCTCCCACTTTCCGTTTTTTTAAATTTTTTTTTATGGTGGGCGTTTACGCAGTTGGCTAGAGCAGTGCTGATTGGGGAGAACGGAGGTGCACTGACTCTATTGGTTAGTAAGACTGCCACTCAAGGCTGACAGTAAACCATATGCTCTGGAACAGAGAAATATCACATCCACATCGCAGGCTTTGCGATTAGCAAAATTGCGATTGTGATTCGATTTCGATTTATCGCACAGCCCTACTTTCTAGTACAATGTGCTTAGCGCCAAGAGACAGGCATCACTTGAGAAGATTTTGAAATATAATATTACCTCAGTCTATTGGTATTGCCTGCCAAAGACCAGTGAATACATCAGAGCAATGCAGAAAAACCTACCATCAAAGTAAGCTTTAGTCAGTTCCTGTTAGTTATTAAGTAATGGTTCACCAAAGGTTCATCAGACAGTTTGCTGAAAATGTGCTCCAAAATGGAGATGAGTTTGTTTCTTCATCAGATTTGGAGAAATGCAGCATTGCATCAGTGTCTCAGCAATGGATGCTCTGCAGTGAATGGGTGCCGTCAGAATGAGAGTCCAAACAGCTGATAAAAACATCACAATAATCCACAAGTAATCCACAGCACTCCAGACCATCAGTTAACATCTGGAGAAGACAAAAGTTGGGTGTTTGTAAGAAATAAATCCATCAATACATGTTTAACTTTAAACCCATCTCTTCTGGCCAAAAAAATGACTCCATAATCCATAAAAATGCTTTCTCCAGTGTAAACGTCATTCTCCTGTTCTCTTGTCTCACATCAAAATCCAGCCACATATTTGTTTAGAGCTGTTTTGGCTTGTAATCGGTGCTTGATCTGTGCAGATTTCTCTCCTGATTCAGACCAGAACACTTTTTTCACCGGAGGAAGTGTTATTATGGATAGACGACTTTTATTAGACCAGAAAGCAATGGTTCCATGTTAAAAATGCCTTAATAATGGATTTGTATCTTACAAACACTTCTCCAGATGTTAACTGATGGACTGGAATGCTGTGGATTACTTGTGGATTATTGTGATGTGATGTATTGTGATCAGCTGTTTGGACTCTCATTCTGACGGCACCCATTCACTGCAGAGCATCCATTGCTGAGACACTGATGCAATGCTGCATTTCTACAAATCTGATGAAGAAACGAACTCATCTACATCGTGAACACATTTTCAGAAAAAAAGAAATCCCTCAACTATTCCCCTAATACCACATGCAACCACTTACCAATCATGGCTGTTATGTGAACAAAAGCCTTCTGGTTCATTCATAGGGTCTTCACAAAACCAAGATGAAGAGCTCCACTTGAGTCTACTTTTATAGCATCTCATTTACAGGCAAAAGTTTACAGGAAAGGCTTTGCTGGAAGCACAAAGCCAAATCAAGAACCATTGTGAAAACCCATCGCTGATGATTCCTTACTTTTGGAACACAGCATTATTTGAATACTCTAATGCAATGGTATTTTAAGACTCATTGCAATGAAAGAATTGCTCGAATCAACTGCAAGCTATATCTTTTTTTGTTGTTGTAAGGTCAGCACAGAAAGGAAAACAAGCCTTGGCCACTGGACACCTCCACAGATGTCACTCTCTCTGCAGGGGTCAAAAACCAGCACAACCATTAATGCGACATTCTCATACTATCCTCCCTGGTGAACGTAATTAATCGATGGACACGCTAATTATGAAGGGGATGAAGACATGAAGCAGAATCAGGCATGAGATCAGCTCATGCTTGCACTGAGGGGCATTATTGTGTCAGTGTTACTATACAGTCAGAACATGTTTTAAAGGCGCAGAGTCACATCCAGACAGGAAGCAGACGTCAGCACCTTGACAGAGAAACCTCAACCGCTTTTATTAATAGCTCAGTCAGACCATGCAATTTTTTTGGCAACAATTTGTATGACACACACCGGTAAGTAAATTTGACTTCAAGTTAGTCACCAATCAGGTTTAATGTCATGAACAGGGGGAGTGACGATCAGTCAGATACAAATGTGAAAGACCAGTTGGTGCAAATAATTCTGACAGATCATCATAAAGATCTAATGATTAACGGGGATTAATCTAACTAGAGCTGCTCTACATCATTTCGTGTTTGCCATGCAGCTTGACTAGGCACTGGTACATGTCCTATAGCCTCAAATAACTATTCTCTAGCATCTATTCCAGTTTTCAAAGTAGGCACTAGTTGCAATTTATTATTCACCACTAGTATGTTTTCCAGCTGTTACTAGTAACATTAATCTTAGTATAATCAAAGTAGCAAGTCTAAGTAGTCACTAGATATGATTAAAAATAAAGCAATGATAGAATTTTATATTAGGGGTGGAGTACAGGTAAGATAGGGATGGGTTTCATGGTATGGGTTTAAAGGATTTGACAGAAATTACTCACAGATGTATTTGCATGCATGTTTTTATGTTTTACATGCATTTTTAAAAAGAAAAAAAAACTCAATGCATGTAAACAATAAATGCATTCTTGTAAATATCAGTCAATAGAATTTAAAGACACTTAATATAAAATCCTGAGCAACTGCAATTAGCAAAATAACAATTAAATAATAACTGGGATAAATGATGATACTTGTTTATTTACCAAGTGAGACACAAGTACAAGTAAAACTATTAAAATATAAAACCAGTTACTAAAAACCAAAAAAAAAAAAAAAAATGTACTAGTCTCTAATGAATAGTTATAAGAGAAATTGAAAAGATAGACGTCTGTAAGATCTCAGTTTTACATGCACTCTAAATCATAAACATCTTCCTGACATCAGACAGGAACCGTCCTGTAACACTGCAGATGAGCAAACACTCTAAAAATACGTCTTGCAGATGTAAATGTATCCGTCAGTGATGAACGTGTGCTTTCAGGGGATTGAACGATTTTCTAGTAGATACAAATACTAGCAGCAACTAAACGATACTTTATAACCTCAGCGTATATAGAACAGATGCTGGACTTAAAGAATGCGATGTTAAAACGGACTGCCTGAATCACAGATGATGATGATGATGGTGATGGTGGCACGCGACCAGTTCAATCGCGCGTGCACCAGTGACAGCATTGCGTTATAGTTAACGCTACAGTAAATGCTTCATATTAAATCGCATGTGAAAGCATCAGACAGCCCGCGGATGGAGGAATATTAATATGCGTCCGAGGCGCAAGCCCTTGATTAGGAGCTCGGCTGGAGAATTACATTTTTGCCGACAATTTGCACAACAAATTTGACTCTGTGCGTCAAGTTAGTCGCCGTGCAGGAGCATCGGTCAGTTAGGACAATGATCTCGAAACGTAACGTTACTCACCCCATTAACCACTCCATGGTGACTGAAAGGGATAAATCCAACCAGAGCTGCCGTCCTCCTCTTTTTGTCCGGGTAGCCCGAGCTATCAGTCTGGATTTCGGCTGGTTTAATCTCCGGCACTTGTGTTTGGCGATCGACAGCGCGTTACTGACCGGCGCATGAGAGGTGACGGCGGGGCCGGTGGACGAGCTCCAGCGCTGCGATCAAGGACCGCATTGACTTTGACGTTTGGCGAAGAATAACGTTACTTTCTGTGTTGAATGGTCGCGTGAAGCTGCGCTACTGTGTCTGCTGCTGTGCCGGAGTATGGCGGCTCTCCGGTCACCAAAGCATCGCGCTTCACCGGAGACGCTCTCGGATCGGGGCGCGGAGCTTGTAGGGCAAGCGGACTGGCTGTTTTCAAGCTCTGCCATATACAGGAAATCCGGAAGTAAACACGGGTTCGAGGCATGCTGGGATATGTAGTTTTCCGGGAAAGCTGAAGACTACACGCAGACGTGACGGAGAGCGTGCTGCGCAAGACGCACTGCCCGCGAGCGCACGGGAATTCGTTGTTAACCTTTTTATTTTAATGGCAAAATGTTATATACATAAAGATAAATTCATAAATTCACCACCTAATATCAATACTATGTGTCTTTACTAAGATTGTTAAAAAAAAATCAAAAGGCCTGTATATATATATATAAACAAATAATAAAAATAAATATATATATATATATATATATATATATATATATATATTTAAAACAAATAAATGCTACATTACATAATATTAAAATATATGTTTAACATTAAATTGTGCTGTATTTAATAAAAAAAATATAATAATAATAAAAATGCAATTAAATTAAAAAAAAAAATGTCACACAAAATCTGTATGAATATGAGTTTTGAATTGCATTAGAAAAAAAAAAAAATACACCTGAGGTACTTATTTAATTTATATTGAATTGTAATTTTGCCGCTGGCAATTTATTTATTGTTAAAATCTGTTGTGAGATGTATGTGTTGTGTTTATTTCATAAATGGTTTAATAAACGTTGTTAAGTGAAGTATTAAAATGGCACAAAAAAAAAAGAAAAAACTTGTGTCATTTCAACCTAGAAACAGCCCAGTGACCAACAATTATTATTATTATTATTATTATTATTATTATTATTATTATTATTATTATTATAAATAAACAAAAAAATGTGTATAGCATCTGGGGACCAAACACAACCAAATTAATGATTTTTTTTAGAAAATCACTCATATGAATACTGAACTGAGAAATTTTAATAAATAAAATGAATTAATATTATTTTCAACAATTTATAAATATACTATTAATATTATTAAAATAAATATTTATTTTATTTTTATTTTTATTATTATTTATTTATTTTTTTATATGCAATGCAATATATGTATATGATGGGAACATGCAAATTTTCTGTTAGGAATAATCCAGTAAGTGTGCAGATCACTGGCCCAATACTGCTCTTACTATTTCTCTAACACTAACAACAACAACAACAACAACAAATAAGAGTTTTTATTAACAACGTTTAATTCATTTTAAAATTACAGAATTCAAAATGTAACAAACTGAACAACAGGGATGATTTTTAAGTGCTTCTGTGCTTTCCTGAGTATGCACTGCTATTTTTACACATTTGCACTCTGTAAGAAAGAAACTAACACTTAGAGGTCACAGTATGACGCTGTTTCCTGTACAATATTCGCTCAAATCCACCAGAGGGAGGCATTTATCCTCAAAAGAAGCTCGCACCTTTCTGCTTTCTTCCTGAAAGTTTGTTCAGTTCCCTCACTGTTTGTGCAACACAGGAAGACTACAGAGAATGGAGACTTAAAACTACAGTTTGCTGAGCTCTAGCTCTTAAAGACACTTTCTGAACACTCTCAACACATGAGCTAGTAACACTTTTGAATGTGTTTCGACATTTAGGTGACTAGCATATAAATCCCAAAGGAGCTACTCTACAGACATGGACTAAAAGCCACAAAACTCCCATTTTGATAGGAATGTGTTCGACCTCCTTCATTCCTTCAGGATTGGTAACGCTGCGTGAGACTGTGAGCAGAAGCTGCTGTGAAGGGTTCCTCCTGGGGTTTGATGACGCCGCGCTCGTGGAGCCAGATCGGTGCACACAGGCCACAAAAACAGCCTGTTTGGACGTGCAGGGCTGAATATAACACCTACAGGACAGACAAGGTCGTTCCGGGGAGCCGTCTGAGCTCAGATCGATGGAGGAACATCTGAGCCAGCATCCGAGGCTCATTCAGAGGAGCTCATGACCTCATGACTCTGCTTCTGTCATTCATAAACACTCACACACGCTCCATCTATTGATTGACCTCATCAGTAATTTATTCATTTATTGTTTTTAAATGCATTACATATAGACTACTGTAAACATACCCCTGTCACAGAGCCAGACTTTCAATCTTTACAAACATTATGAAAAATTTGGAAAATCCTTCATAAAATTTTAATGATTAATTATTACAATATTCATTTTAACCTTTTTATTTTATTTTATTATATTTTAAACTATTTGTTAATTTAAATCTACAATATTTTAAAATCTACATTTATTTATTTTAAAATAAAAAATACCCTGCAATCTTGTCAAATTAAGCAAAAATAATGTTCAAATAATATTTTTATAAAAATGCATGTTTTATATGCATAAAATGCTACATTTATGTATTAGCAATGACAAAATAGTGGCCCTTTGGTTAAAAAAAAAAGAAGAAAAAAAGGTCATTTCCATCACAGAATGATATTAAACACAATCAATTATTAACGTGCTGAAAATTAAATTGTTGGACCAAAATGATATAACAGCAAAAATAACTAAACTGATTTACATATTATTGAACATTGATAAATGACAAATTAAAAAAAGCACAAAATGTTTACTTACTCTTTTACAGCTGCATGTTTGAATGCAAAGTCAAAATAAATATCATAACTCAATATGTCTTCACTGTCAATATAAACACAATAAACAATTAAAACACATTTATTTATACCACTTATTCAATGAATTATTAAAAAAAACTTCTTTCTTCTGCTTCTTTCTTTTTTTTTTCTTCAGTAAACAGGTTTAGGACAGTCCAGTTAAAGAGGAGTCTGTGAGCTCAGTGACCCTGCGCTGATATCTGACCGCATGCTGACCACTGCTCTCCGCTGCGGAAGCTGCGAGTCATGAGCTGAGCTGCAACATTATTATTTATTCATAAAGCGTGGTTGTTGTGCAGGAGGCCATTAAAGGACATGAGACTTGAGATAGCATTGCATTACCTGCTCATATATTATGAATGGAACAAAGGACGATCACTCTTTGCTGTAACTGCAAAAATAGATGCACTTTAGAAAGTGTTAAAGCGCTGTTGTGAACGGTTTGAGACGCAGTCTGAATCTGAAAGTGGGAGCAAAAACAATTGATATAGGCTACCCCAAATTATTGTTATTATAACTCTTTGTAATGTATAATAAAATAAAAAAAAATAAAAATAAAATAAAATAATTTTGTGTTTTTGTCATTTTTATTCATTTTTTTTTTTTAATATTTTTTTTTTTAAAATTTTTTATTTTATTTATTTATTTATTTATTTATTTATTTATTTATTTATTTATTTATTTATTTATTATTTTTTATTGTTTTTTTTTTTAAATGTGTCTATGTTTTAGTTTCTTGTTTTAGTTGGTTTATATTTATTTTAGTGCCTAATATAAACTTAATATTGTATGAAATATAATAAAACTAAAATTTAATTAAACATAATAAAAATATATAAATTATATGTAATTTTTACAAATGAGATACAAGTATTCTTATATTTGAATTTATATAATATTCTAATTTTAAGTTTTAGTAATGTTGATGTCTGTTTTTGTCATTTTTATGCATTTTCCTTTTTATGTCTGTGCAGGTTTAGTTTCCGGTATAGTTTATTTAGTTTTAGTTATTTTAGTGCTTAATAAGAACTTATTATGAAATATAATCAATTGGAAATATGATATATATATATATATATATATATATATATATATATATATATGAACATGAAATAAGTTTAAAAATGAAAACATTGTTTATTTATTTATATAAGTTCATGTGTATTTTATTTTATCTCAAGTAGAAAAAAAAAAATGTTATGGTTGTGGTTTTAGTTAACGATAATAGCCCTGAACTGAATCATAATTCCTCACATCCTGTAGAGCTTCATGGGCCATTGCAAAAGTAAACATCTCCTAAACTATCAGCCATCAGCTGTGTAATCTCTATTTATTCTGACATTTAAACCAATTTTCCCCGAATGCAGTATTTATTCATCTATCATAATTACCTTGGCTTGTATTTGTTGATAGAAAAGTAGTTCACTGCGTGCTGCTTATGAAAGTCTAGAGGAGGAGCGAGAGAGAGAAGTGGGATGAGAAGTGCTGCTTCTAGATCATGGAAAGGGAAAAATGTCCTGATGACATAATCATTCTTTAACAGTTTCCATGCAGAGGGTTTGGATCTGAGCGCCAGGGCTCCACATTTCAGTGTCACGTCTGGATATAATCAAATGTTCTCTTCATCGTGTGTTCACACGCTCTCTCACGCACAGGCCTGCAAACACACACAAACTCATTCTAGGTGAAATGAGACGCTGTTCTCTCATTAACAATGAATTGATGAAGATGAAGATGAAGCCAGAGGAAGATACTCTACTTGAGTGAGCTATAGGCTATTTCTCATATGCTCGTCATTATGTCCTTCTCTTAATTACACTCGAACAAGGAATCTGTCACACAAAAGACAATTAGGGCTCATAGATTTTAAACCACTCAGTCAGTCAAGTACAGTTGTAAATTTAAGCGTCTATTGTGTGTGTGTTTGTGGCTTCAGTAAGGTGCAGATCATTAGCGAGTGAATGGTAGCCTTCATTAGTGCTGAGTAGTCTGAAATGTATTTGCTGTAACTGATGTGAAAGACTTTTTCATTGAACACACACACACACACACACACACACACACACACACACACACACACACACACACACACACACACACACACACACACACACACATGGACATCTACAGAAACATGGCCTAAATTAGATCTTGACCATATAGAATACAGAACACAAATCTTAGCCTGTCAAGCAGCTTAATGGAAAGTCTAAAACAAAGCATCACAAATCTGTCTCCTCCAAGCAACACCTACCACAACAGACTCCAACACTTACTAATGAACGTCACTTATACACAATTAGATTTAGATGTTGATTGAAACTTTAATATTTGGAAATGAACCTCAGTGATGTAATCTGTTGAAGGGGATTGTTGTCTCCAACTGCTGATTGGCAGATTATATATATATATATATATATATAAAATGTGTTCAAATAAATGTTTTTTTTTTAAACCCCAACAATTTTAAAAAATAATTTATTTAACGTTTAGGGAACAAAAATCCCTTTAAATGTTCTCTGAACATTCTGAAGCAAGTAGTAACTTTTTAAAAATGTTAGACAAAAGTCCAACTAAAATGTTTCAGGAAAAAAAAGACCACATAACTTTGAATGAATGTTATATTAATTTTACTGGAGGAGTGTTTCTTCATAACTTTTAACATAAACTTGTCAGAACGTTTCGATAATTTTTCCTGATAGCAGGGTATCTATATATTTACTTTCAGTATATAAAACCAAAAGAAAGAAAAAACTACCATTTTGGACATTCATTTGTAAAAACACACAAACAAATATATATATATATATATAAAAAAAAAAAAAACACACACACACACACACACACACACACACACACACACACACACTATATATATATATATATATATATATATATATATATATATATATATATCTAATAATTTTTATTTATATATTTATATAATTTTTATTTATTTATTTATTTATTTATTTATTTATTTATTATTATTTGTATTTATAATTAGCGGTATTTAATATCAATAGAAGTTTATTGTTTGTCTCCATTTAGATAGCACACAGAGGTAAGGTGTGTGTACATGTATTGTAGGTCTTCCATTTAAAGCCATTATAAATGTGTGTTTGTGTTGTATTTGCATCAGAGACTCAGACAAAGACCGGAAAGTTTTCAAATAATATATTATTGCTCATTGCCAGAATGAAACCAATACAATAAATTAAAGCAAAAAATGCATGAAACTTTAAATAGACCTTTTAAATTGAAGTAAATGTCTTTTACATATATATGTAAATATGTCTAGATTTACAGCTTAGTACATAGTGCTGCTGGATGCAGCTTGTCTGTTTGTAGGTAGCCAGCCATTCTGAGCATGCTCAGTGCACAGTAGTAGGTCTGAGAGTATCTCAGCTTGAACATACACTTCATATTTCCACTCTTTTATTACACTGTTGATAAAAAGTATAACACTGAATAGGGACATTATTGAATGCAACTGCCCTTCTTTACTCAATTTATAGCTAAATAGAACATTGGGCAATGACAAAAAATAATGGTCACACAGCAATTACATCTTCTCAAAGTTGGGCATATGTACAGTTCCCCCTCAGAAGTCACCGTTAAGTGCGACTGCCCTAATTTGCATCAAAACCAGCATTAACACACACATACACACACTCATTTCATTCTTTCATGTATAGTGTCTTTGTATGATCATGCTAAAAGGTTGTCCTCCGTTAGTCCTCCTTCATTTTGAGTGTACCACAGGATGACATGCCAGAAAAAGGTCACTCCGTGAGGTCTTTGGTGTGAGTGCCATCTTTAGTGTATCCTAAATTACCCATTTTCTACCCTGGTTTGAAAAAGGTGGCAGAGACGAGCCCCTCTTAGATGCAAAGCTCTTTAACAACAGAACTCTGTAATTAAATAAACAGCTTTCACTGGAGTTAGATTGTCATCTTTGTCAGGATACCTCGATGACCTCCATGCTGCCAGAGAAACTGGATTGCTTGCCCAGCTTCCCAAATTCCTCGCTGCTTTGTGTTGTGTTAATACCCTCTTCGAACTCCATCTGGCAGCTGCGGCGCTTGTACTTCATGTCCACTTGCGATACACTGCACACTACTGCTTTCCCATCCTCGAGCCAATTGTTTTGAAAGTCCAGCGGCTCTGGCGTTTTGTCCCTTCCATGTTTGCTGGGCTTGGAGTTGCCACAGGCAGGACTGCTGCCTATGTGCACGGAGCTGCCTGTTCCAGATGGTGCCAAATTAGTGCCTAAGAACCAATGGCAGTCACCCGTGGGTGTGATAGGGGTGGTGGCCTCATTTGAGCCTCTGTGTGTGGTCCAAGAAGCAGACGTACCCAGCGGCAAGCTGAGGAAAGAAGGCGCCTTCAAGTTGGTCTTGCAAATGGGATCCTGGGGTCTTGGCCCGCAGTTATCCTGCTTCAGATTGAGGGAAAGAGTTAACCTCTCCAAGCCACCATTTTCCCACCTCTCGCTCTGCTGGCTCATCCTGGACTTGCTAGTCACATCAGTACACTGTGACTCCGTAGGGCTTGGGTGGTTCATCGTTGAAGGGTACTGGCATACTCCATTGCTGTTCCTCAGGCTGTCAAGTCTGCAGAGTTTGGGTATGTTTTCAGAGTCTGACGATGAGGAGTTTGGAGAAGATTGCTGGTTTTGGCTCGAGGAGTAGACAGACTTGATGTCAAGGGAGAAGGAGCACTTGAGCCGTTTGTTTTGAAGGATCCGTTCATTGGACAGGTGAAGGGAGCTTAGGTCTTTCTGCAGTGATGTAGGCAATGGAGGCTTTACGGTGATCTCTGTAGTCCGCTGGTCACAGCGTTCGCTCTCCGAGCGTTCCTGTTCCATCTTCTGGACCTCCTCCACCTTTTCATTTGGCTTCCCTGATAACCTTATAGGCTCACAGGGTAGACTCTTCTTCATCTGCAAGCCTCTCTCGAACTCCAGCAGCTGACCCAAGAAGTTGAAGTTCGGAGATATTGATGGCCGACGGTCCTTTACAAACCTACAGGAAGTACATAAGATAGGAACAAATTCAATCGGATGCCAAAATTCAACTGGTTTTCTATTCTTAGCTAAGTCTAGAGACATTTATACAATTGCTGGTCTGGTCTTGGTTTTAGCTGGTGGACCAACACAGACAGACAACTATGCTGGTAAACCAACGGAGGCTTGCTAATTAAGCTTGTTAAGAATACCAGTATCTCATGGTGGGGACCACAACAGCTAAACACCATATTTTATTTGACAAAAACAATATTGTGATTTGGATGATGGTCCCTGTCATGGGATGCTGATACCAGGCTTCGTAACCAGCATTTTTGGTTGGTGAATAATATGACTATGTTGTTCCACCAGCTAGACCTTAAGCAAACAACCTTGGACCTTAGTCTAGGCTTGGTCCAGCAGTCCATAGAGTATCTGAACCTCCAAAGAGCTGCAGTTACCTGTAGGCATCATCTGAAGACAGGCCCATAGTTTTCATGATGTAGGCAATGGCAATGGTTGCAGAGCGGGATATGCCAGCCAAGCAATGGACGATGACTCTGCAGTTTGACACCTTGGCTTTGTCTGTGGACAGAGAGAATAGCAAACCGGTCAAAAGCAGTTCCACTGTTAAACTGCACACAAAGCATGAGGTCACCTCACGCGCCCACCTCGAACGCTGACATCACTCATACCTCCCTCAAATGCTGATACACAGATGGCTTGTGTTAACAAAACCCCAAACCTTAGAGGTTCAAAGTTCTCTAACTTCTTACGAACTTGCTTCTAGAATTCTCCACTGTCAATTTAGCAAACCACAGAGTCTCAGGTTCTTACCAATGAACTCGTTGGTTTTTTCCAACCAAGGAAGCAGCTTCTCGCAGTAGCTGTCGTTGACGGGAATGCGCATGAAGTGGTTGTCGCTGATGAAGTCAGGTTTGGGGCAGGTGTTGCTGGCATTGAGAACATAGGTGATTCCATTCTGAGTCATCAGTTCCTGTTAAAAGATGGAAGTTATGAAGAAATTCATACAGACAGACCAATTCTACAGAATTCCACTGACAAATATAGAACTAGGGGAAAAAAAACATCCAACTTCTTCCTTGAGTGGGTCTGAAGATCCTTTCTATCAGTGAGTCTGTCACGCATGCTAAAGCTATTGTAAATAAGAAATATGTAGAAAGATAATAAAATGTTTTGGTGGTGAGTTTCATGTCAACTTGACAGGGCTAACAACCTAACATCAATGAAAGTATTTCCGGGAATGCATTCAGCTGCCTGTTATCTAAGTAAGTGATGAGATACGCTACAATTCAGTTGTTCCAAGGTATGTGCAAACAGATAAAATAACGCAGATAAAAGAAAACTATTCCTAGTTATCTGATGATGCAAGATTCATTTTTTATGTCTTCACGGCAAGAATTGTTGAGTGCTTGAAACTGAAAGCATTTTCTTGATACAATGATATTCAAGGGGTCTGTAGGTGATAGTTATACAGCAAACCAAGTCATAGATTATTATTATTTTTTTTACATTCTTATTTAATTTTTGAGGTCTACCAACCTTATTGAGGACGTCTCTTTGGGAGCCCAAGTACAGGTGGGGCAGGATGCGGGTGGGTCCGACGTTGGCCACAGGTAAACAGGGTTGGGACAGGCTGAGAGGTAGAATAGTGGCTGGTTTACTCTCACACAGGTCGGGAAAACAGGAAGAGAATGCTGCAAAGCCACCTGAAAGAGTAGAGAGAAGAAGAGAACCGTTTCTAACACACAGTTTGCTACAAACTTAACTACTTACAGTAAGAATGGAAAAATAGTAACAATGAAGGGGGTTTCCAAACATCCTAACTGACTGAATTACACATGAGCCTCAAACACAAACTCCACAGGGGCCAATAAGCCTTTCCGCTATGCAGAAACATCCTGCACTAGCATATCCAGCACACTTAGTGTACAGTAGATGACCCTCCGCCAGGATGAAGCCAATACCATGGCATTGTTTTTACACTCTCTGAACCCATATTTACATTTTCACTCAAGCAAACCAGTCTCTAACCTCTATAGCTCTAGCTAGCGTATCGGTCTACACTACTGCTGGGTTGCAAGAGTGGCTAACCCTGTCTTTGAAAAGGAAATGAGAAAACCAGTGGGCTGGTGAAAGCTGAGCTCTGCCACTTTACGAGGCAGATAGGGTGTCAGTGTCTGGTTTTCTGGTCTCCTGCTTCCTGCATGATCTCATCTCCGCTCCCTGTGACCAGCATCACACAGTGGGAATGAGGCAGGCCACAGGAACACTGACACCCAACCAGAGCTCTGAGGAAGCACGTACACACACACACACACACACACATACACTCTCTCACACATTTTCATTGTGAATGATTCCAGCTTCTAAAGGCCCGTTCACACCATGGGCCAGAACTATGACGATAACTATAAGACATTGTTTTAAAAATTGTTCTTCATTTAAAAGAATAACAAGTCCACACCACAACTCATGGAACAAATGAACAACATCATTGGAATCGCTTTCAGAACGAATTTTTTTTTTTTTTTTCAGAATCCATCCTGCTTTAAAGAGCTCAATCTTTCGCTGACAGATCAGCTTATAATAAACAGAATGTTATCATTGAACATATACTGAAGTAGACACTGATATAGTTATTGTTCTTGCGTGAACAGGACTTTAGTCTTATAGTCTAGTAGAGGATTTTAAACGTTTTATTGCAAAGGACCCCCAAAAGCGATATTATAAACTTTTGGATGTTATACGTCATTGTGCTAAAATTAATAATAATAATAAAAAATAAAAATGAAAAATGATTTTTTTTCTAAGCAGTATTTGATATAGTGGAAACATTTTAACTTATTATTAATATTATTATTATTATTATTATTATTATTATTATTACTATTTTATTTATTTATTTTTTGAATAGCACTTCTAAAAATATACCACACAATAAATATCATTCCAAAGCAGCTTGACAGAAAGGTTTGCTCTATAAAATGTGGTTGCATACAACTTATATCATATGTGTGTAAATAAAATTGTGCATAAAATACACACATACCCATGTACTGGACTCAGTATTTATTTGTTTGGACCATGTACAATGTTTTAACTTAACTATTTTCCATTTAATGCATTGTACTAGATTTACCCTGATTTCCATCTGCAATTATTTTGGGATCTCAAATTAAACCATTTTTACCCCCTTATTTGGTGACCTCAATCCTAAAACAGCACTATTTAAATTCACAATGTGATTGTGTTATTCCTTTAAACAACTGAAATAAAGACAAAAATAAAAAGGAACTGCTGATTTGGAATCAGTACTCGCTCATCGAGACATCTGAGACATGTTACCTCAGGCTCCGAGAAAAGCCGGCAGACAGGGCAATGACATCACTTTGAATTAGTGTTTGAGTTTGCCTGCATGATTTGTCTGAGACATACAGGCACATGCAAATCAAGACGGGGGAATGACTATTACAAAACAGGGAGAGACCGAGAAACAAAATAGCGACAGAAGAAGCGAAACATTTGAATACAGGCAAAAACAGCAGATGAGCTCATCGGCGTGAAGAGTCTGTAAGCAGATGCATGTGACTGGAGAAGGCAATTATTCATCCATCAGTCCATTCATTTCATCCAATTCAAGATTTACTAACCCAGTTCACAGCAGATAAAGAGTTCTGTACTTTTCAATGTAACATTCACATGACATCACTCGGCAAGGCCATTAGATATGCTATGTGAGTCAGACCAAACAGACCTGTTTAAAAGACCTTATCACGTGAGTCACAAATGACATCATGACCTACTCTTGTCACGGAAAAAAGTGTCAGTGTTACTCGATTCACACCGGCGTAACCCCAGGCCATTGACTTCATGCCAAGAGTTCACCAAGCTACCAGGAAGCTGTTTCAAACCACTCGCTTAGTCAGTTTTGATTATATAAAAGCACAAGCCGAATATTCAAATCAGCTACATGCTTTGTTTAAAAGGAGCGCCTGGCCCTTTAAGGCCCAGCTCAAGGGCTGCCTGTTTCCAGCTATTAAAAGCAACCGCCAAGCAGGATGACATCATCGCTCAACACGCGGGTGGCCAACGGGCCGTCTCTCCTCTTCGGGATACACACGCACACACATATGCAGCCCAGAAGTTTTGACTAGCACTCAGTGCACCGGCACCATGCAGGCGAGGTGAACATGCTCTGACATGAGCTTTTAACATCCCACGACTGATTAGCCTGCTTTATGACATCACAAGCCAAAGTGAAAGCCAGTTTCCAGGCCATGCAGAAAAAGAAAGGGCCTGCAGACGTGAAGTGCCTTGACTGAATTAGTGCAGACCTGGTTGGCCGTCCTGATGGCTGACATTCCACAGGCATGATGTCAGCGTGTCCTAGTGTGCCGGACAGAGGGGCGGAGCAAATCCGCTCTGAGGGTTGCATGAGATGCGGCTCGCCGAGATAAAAATGACTTCATTATTGATTTTAGTGTAGGATCAACTTATATTCCGTGTTGCAAGCAACCGTCTTGTTTTGCATAAATCGCAAAACTTCCAGAAAGTTCTCACATAAAAAAATCTGACACATATTTCTCTAGAAAAAAAAAACACACGAAAATCACACATAAAAACAAAAAAAATAAAAAAAAAAAATAAATAAAACATACCAAATTAAATAAAATAAATAAATAAATAAAAAAAAAAATAAAGAAAGAAAAAAAAAAATAAAAAAATAATAAATGACTTAAAAGAAAGAAAGAAAGAAAGAAAGAAAGAATCTATTTTCTTACTTTTCCAGTACAAAAAAATCTATTTTTAAATCAAGACAATTACTTGACAAGTAAATGACTTAAGAAGTCTTGTTTTCTGAGAAACGGATCAAAATGAAGTGAGCTTATGCTTAAACCAAGTACAAATATATGACAGTGGGGTTCAGAAAAATTGTTTTCTCACTCTGCTGGCAGATATTTGTTCATGTTTTAAGCATAAATTAACTTCATTTTGATCCGTTTCTCAGCAAACAAGACTTCTTAAGCCACTGCGCATCTCCATTTAATAATGTTTCAATAGTTGTACTGGAAAACAAGACAGACATACCGAAAAAGAACAACAGTGAACCTCAAGTAGTGACTTAGCAACTTAGTGGCAAGATCCACAAAAATGTGTTTTGGTTTTCCTGAACATCTGGTTTGAAATATTACAGTTTCTGAAAGAGGATTTAGGGAAAAGCAGCACAGATCCCCTCTCTAGTGAGCAGAGAGATCTCAATGATATCAGTCCCCTGAAATATCCTCAGTGCTCCACATGGTGCGCAGGAGTTACACTTACAGGCTGGAAAACTCAATGGCTTTCAGAGAATATACTGGTGTGATCCTAATGTTAATTATATTAATTATATTATTAAAATAGACTATATCTCTAACTACTTTTCTTTCTATTTAATTGCTTTTGTTTCTCTTTTGTAAGTTGCTTCGGATAAATGCATTTAGTTTTGTAGTTTTTTTTTTATGGAATGAGAGCAGAGCTGTGGCTACGTTTTTTGAGATGAAATAAAACAAGAAAAATGTGCATTATGTGAGTGTGTGCATGAGTGTGCATGAGGACTAAATACAGATCTGTAGTGTTTAGGGCCTTGCTTAGCAGGAGCTTACAACAAGTGTGCTAATTTTGTTGAGGGGGACATGATACTCCAGCAAGTTCAGACACATTCAGATTGATGGTATGACACAATGTCATATTTCAAATCTCAAAGTCATCGGATTTCCATATTTCTGCTGTTGATGTCAACGCATGATAGATCGAAGGCCATTAAAATCTGCTGAAACAGTATTGCAATTCTTCACCTGAACTTTTGTCCCACAATGCAATAAATTAGATGTGAATGAAGATGTTGCAACAAAACACGACATTACCTCATCATTTGGGATGAGTTTCTCAAATATCACACATGTAACTTAAGAGCTAAAGGTTTCATTTGAAATATTCACAAAATAAATAAATAAAAAAAAAAAAAAAAAAAAAAAAAATACTAATCTACATTAATGTGCGTAAAAAAAAAAAAATCAAAGACAGTATCTATTTCCCCTTATATATAAACAAAATAGCTGTATAATGTAAGGTACTTAAAAATACAGGTGTTATAAAATCATTAAAAATAATAATAATAATCTATTTAAGTATAATACATAATTTAATTTTAAAAGTATATAAATTACATTTAATATCTAATTAAATATATCTAAAATATATTTTAATTTCCACACACACACACACACACACACACACACACACACACACACACACACACACACACACACACACACACACACACACATAATAATTTCAATTATAAATATAGAAAAATGAAAGAACATTAAGTAAGCAAGTCTTCTTCTGTGTTGCCAGTGTATCAAAGATCGAATCTCTTGATGACAGGTGACTAAAAATCGACTGCACCCCCCTGAAGCCACTTGTCATCAATGTCCAAACATATGAAGGAGGTCAGTGAGATGCAATAACAGAGCGAATGAGACACACGCTTGCATTTACATGCACATATGCATACATACTGTAAAGCAATGATGCACTCTGATACACTCCCATGACTGCACTGACAGAGTGACGAACTGAAGGAGAAATTAATCACAAATAACCCAAAGATGCATGCAAACCCTACAGTCCCACAAACACACACTCTCTTTCCAGCTCACCTCTCAGATCTCGCCCTTCTTTGATGCGCCTGACGCGCATCTTCAGCCTCATCTCGCTCTCGTGCATGTCTGT
Organism: Cyprinus carpio; assembly: GCF_018340385.1. Classification (NCBI taxonomy): domain Eukaryota; kingdom Metazoa; phylum Chordata; class Actinopteri; order Cypriniformes; family Cyprinidae; genus Cyprinus; species Cyprinus carpio. The sequence goes on along the minus strand of NC_056589.1, from coordinate 3,033,565 downwards.
CCACAGCGGAGGAGGGATCACCAAGTCAACGGGCATCCAGGCGACACGCAGAAAACCTACACAATCCACTCGGAGCTCAGATGAGCGCTAGGACAGAGGTGGAGATGCTTCCTCTGGAGATAAGGGGATGAAAAGGCCTTTGTGTTTCAGCTGCCGCCGCAGCTGCGCTCTTTACTCTCGTGCGTCTCTTCACTTCTGACTTTGGCTCGGCGCGCTCCTGCCTCTCTATTGTTGAGCCTCCTCCCTCTCGCTCGCTCGCTCCCTCCCCGTCTGTGAATGAGCGCACTGCCTGTGCTCTACTGGGGCCTGTGTTCAGTAATAGCTCATGTGTAAGGCATGCAACCACATTCCTGACTCATCAGACAACTATGCGGCCACTGATGGGGCCAGAGCCGCGCGCGGAGGGAAGAGCGGCTCCTACGCCTGCCGGACAACAGCGCGCGCCGTGTGTATGTGTGTGTATGTATGTGTGTGTTTGCATTCAACAAAGGAGCCCTAGTTGCTTTCGACCGACCTCTCTGCTTACTGTAGTCATCACCATTGCTTATGTAATGGCTCATTATCACGCGCATGATCTGTGTCCTGTCACTGGGAAGTCCATGGGAAGTCCAAGTTGACTCACGCCTAGCACATCACACTTTAACAGAAGAACAGTTTGTCCTGGAATCAATCAGCGTTAATCACGGATGACATCATTCATTAATCATTAGCCATTAATCATGCACAATGATATCACGATGGATATGTGAAAATACTTAAAATGCTAAAAGCTTCATGAAACTACAGCATTAAGATTCATTTTGGTGATATTTTGTGGGCAATAAAGGCTCATTGTCATATATTGGCCATTAATCACCCATGCTGATATCATGATGCGAGAGATGGACTCTATCTAATGCACTTCCATCTATCACAGAACAAATTAATACAAACATAAATAACTAAAAAAAAAAAAACAGCAAACATAAGCACAAATCAAATAAAATGTATACAAACTATGAACCATGATGTCAGTATGGATGAATCCATTATTTGTCCATTTCTCTGCGACAGATGCATATGTATAAGTATCTAAAGAGCTACAAACTTTGTGAAACTGCAGAATAGTTGTGCAGTCTATGACCAGTGTTGGGGAAACTTACTTGTAATGCATTACAATATTGGGATACTCCCTTAAAAAAGTAACTAATTGCATTACTTAGTTACTTTTATGGAAAGTATCACGCTACTTTTAGTTGGGCTTACTTGTTTGTTTTTAATATAAGTTTTGGCAAATGTAAGAAGCCTTTTCACACTAAAAGTGAAATGAATAAGCCACAGGCTGAAGGAAATGTATATTTAAAATCATTTTTGTTTATTCGTATGGATGGATTGTCAAAGGTCACCAGCAAAGACATTGCTTAAGAAAATGGGATTAAATAAAGGATATTTGTGTTATTTAACATATTTAATTATTATAGGTTTGCGTCATTTTCTGAGTTTGCATTTGACTGTTTTTATTCATATTGAGGAATTTTATCCATGAATTTCTATAGATATGAATTTTATTCATATCTGTTTTTGTGCAAGTGAGATGAATACATGCATGCTGACATTTAGTCTAGAACTACAGTAACATCATGTTCACAAATTGCAGCATACAGTAAATGTACAGTCATAGCTAAAATTCAGCAAAGTTTTGCAAGTCAAAAAAAGAAAGAAAAAAAGAAGTCAGTTGTCAATCAATGGTCATTAATTATCCATATCATGATGGGATAGTTTGAATTTACATGACAGATGCAAATTTAAACATACATAAAGTTCTAATACCTTGGTTAAACTGCAGCAATCACATTTTGCATGCAAAAAAAAAAAAAAAAAAAATCCTCACAAAATTACCATTCGATTGAAATGACTGGATTTTGCTCGTGGAGAATCAACTAACAATATTTTGTTCAAAATATATTTTGAAAAAGGCTTTATTTATTTGGGTTAATATAGGCTAATTCACATCAGTGGGGTCCAAAGTTGTTTGGTTACTAACATTGTTTAAAATATCCTCTTTTTTGTTCCACTTACAGGTTTGGAGTGACATGAGGGTGAGTAAATGATGACAGAATGCTCATTTCGGCTAAACTGTCCCTTTAAATGTTGTTTGTTTGTTATATACAGAGACACAGGTTCAACCTTGCCTTTTTCCATCTCCCTGTTGGCTGGCTGCAATGGTGCAGTGACATTTTTCAAGGTTGCGCTGGTTGCCAGATCAGTGAAACTGGAGAAAGCAAATTAGGACCTGGCGGGTTCATGTACCAGTTTTAATTGAGGGGCTTTTCGCTGACCGGCCTGCACGTTTCTGTTTGTCCGGTGTGTGTGTGTGTGTGTGACTGCAGTGCTGTAAATAGGTGTGCGAGTAAGGTAGCTATTTCTGTACGTGAAGGTGTTGAGGAATATACTACATCTTTAATGCAGGAACAACGACACTGACTGCTGAATGACTGCCAGAGAGCCCCTATACACACATATACACACACAGGCTTTTGCATGCAATTATAAACTGATCTAAAAATGAGAAATATGATAATTGCCTGAATGTGTGTACACTTGAGGGAACACAGGTGCTAATTCAAACACACACACACACACACAAACACACACACACACACACACACACACACACACACACACAAGCAATATGTGCTGCCCAGCAACAGAGGACAATAAAAAAAAAAAAAAAATGTCACGTGATTTTTTGCCTTTTTTTTTTTCTTTGCAAAACTGAATGTAGACAAGTACTCCAGAACCACTAGATGGCAGTAGACTAACATAGCACAGTCTTCATAGCATCTGCTGGAGCCTGACATGCTCTTTTGGAGTCTCTGGCTGTGTTCTTCAGAATGGAAAATTAGCTTACTGAATACTGAATACTGCACAGGACATGCTGTCTACCTTTTTTTTTTCTTTTCTTTTTTTTTTCATAGTATGTGAAACAGAAAATAGAAGCATAAATAAATGTTTCAAACAAAGAGGTCTAATATTCTTGGAGAGAACTGCATTATAAACCTATGATCTCGATGCTGCCATCTTTGCTTCATAGGCAGTTATTTCAGCGAATCACACAAGGTATAAATAACATCAGAAATATCACTGTTAAATGTAATCTTTATAAAATCTCAAAATGAATATCCATCTTCATACTGTATACACTCTTGTGATGCCTACATTCATTTTTAAACAATCAATTGGAGTCTCTAGGGTTTAATTTTTCATATATTTAGACAGAATTTATCAATTGTCAACCATACAAGTTTTGTCCAGCATTATATATAGTACAAAGTATATAGTATAGGATAGTATCCATGTCCGTACTTTAAATTTTAATATTCTGACTTTAATAATTTAGCTTTCAGGGTATCATTTTTCATTTATTAGGTACATAAAATATATCAGTTATTGGCCATAACATAAAATAATTATAATAAAATATTTATCGGCTTATAGGTATTGGACAGCAATCATATCTGTATATCTGTTACTTTGCATTCTTATCCAGATTTTAATACAAATATCTTAATTAATGCACTAAATTAATATCAATTATATTAATATCAATTAATGCACTAAAACGCAGATTGTAGCTTTAACATTTCTGTTTTATTCACCAAACCTGAAATGAAAGTTGCATTACATGCACTCTGCTCTATCATATACAAATGAGGTACAGTATGTAGGTCACAGTGAAACTTCATGCATATATATATATATATATAATTTTTAGACACTGTGCATAGTTCACATACTACTGTACAGAAACAGTATGAGAAATATGCTAGTCCACGCTATTTTCTAAAACAGAGCTCCGATCAAACATACGTAGATCTATTAGTTCACTGCACAGCAAATGTACCCATTTAACCCAAAGCAAGAGCCTTCAGGAGGGATGATCGGGTTTATTTCTCTGATGTAGGCAGGAGATGTGGGAAGAAAAGGGGGGAAGGTTGAAGGGAAATAAATCACACATTCTTGCACAGTGAGCTAACCTCGGTACATCTTTGCAGACTTTACGCCACCCACCAGGTCTGATGAGGGGCTTTATTTTAGTCTTCTAAAATATTACACGGATTTAGATCAGAATGTCTGCGGAGCTTCATAATTCCTAATACAGAGCATGCAATTTTCTGAAAAAAAAAAAGCATGTCCGATGCAATAACATGTTTGAAGAAAATGTCTGTGTAAATCATGTAAGCGGCCATCTCTCATCTCTCACTCCCCATAAGGCCATGACACTCCATAGCATCTCCTAATCTTTGCATGATATCAGCACACTGCAATGCCGCATCGGTTTATACACGTCCTCTGCGCGATTCATCTGTCTAAATTACCAGAGCAGGTAAATGGCGCAGGCATCCTGCGACAGCTCAGAGCCTGTGTTGACAGAGCTGGTGGTTAAGACTCTGGCAAACAAGCAATCAATATGTAATTCCAGCCGTGACGTGGCTCTCGGCCGCTGTCCTGGCATGCCATGGCCATGATGTAGTGGACCGTCATTAGAAATGTACACCCTAATAAACCCCCTAACAGCTGCAGGAGTGAAGAGAGCCCAAATCTGGCCGAAGGGTCACTGACTTGGAAGACATTTGGAGAGGTTGACCTGTGAGGTCACTGGAAGCCCAGGGAATTTTTATGTTGGGCTCTGTCAATGCTTGCTGAAGGATGTGCTCATGTTGTGTTGTTAGACAGCAGTCGCAATTAAACTTTGAACTGCAATTGCACAAACACACATGAACATGCAGCTTCAACGGTGAAGAGTGGAATTTATGTAACTGCAAAAATATATGCTGCTGATTATGGAAAACTTTAGCATTCAACGGGTCTCATTCAGTATCCATGTGATATTTGAGTATACAACCAGTTTCCTTGTACAACCGGCTTCACAAAGAAATCATGATTCATCAATAATTTAGCCCAAAAAATCTTAAATTTACAATAAAATTTAGAACCAAATGAAACCATATGTGTGAAAAACAATCATACTGTATGTACTATATATGTATATATATATATATATATATATTCCAGTAAGAACTCTAGCTGCTGCATTTTGGACCAGCTGGTGTTTGTTTATTAAGAGCGCAGAGCAACCACACAATAAAGAATTACAATAATCTAACCTTGAGGTCGTGAACGCTTGAATTAACGTTTCTGCATTTGACATTTAGAGCACAGGTCATACTTTAGATATATTTTAAAGTTGGAAAAATGCGGTTTTACAGATGCTAGAAATATGTTTTTCAAAGGAAATATTGCTATCAAATAGCACACCTAGGTACCTAACTGATGACGAAGAATTGACAGAGCAGCCAGTGTTAGACAGTGTTTTAGTTCATTACATGCAGTCAGATAATTAACACCTCTGTTTTTTTGTTTGTTTGTTTGTTTGTTTAAATTTATCACCACAAAATTTAGCAACAACAAATCAATATTCAACAACAACTATTATATCAACTATGCATTCCGTTAGTTTTGCTAATTGGTATGTATCGTCAGGCTGCGAAGAAATATAGAGCTGAGTATCATCAGCATAACAGAGAAAGCTAGCAGCATGTTTCCTGATGATATCTCCCAAGAGTAACATGTAAAGCGTGAAAAGCAACGGTCCTAGTACTGAGCCTTGTGGTACTCCATACATAACCTACTAAAAACAACTTAAAAGTTTAAAGTTTCAAACGAAAAACTAAAATCAAAACTAAGAACCAATAGAAAAAAAAAAGAAATACAACCACGATCGGTTATTTGTATCTCAGATGAGAGCAGTCTCAGTACTATGGTGCAGTCTAAATCCTGACTGGAAATCCTCAGAGATATCATTTCTTTCTAAGAAGGAACATAGCTGAGAGGATTCTGCCATTTTTAAGGCCACACGGCCATAAAGGCTACACTATACATGTGGCAAAAAGTGCAAGTGAAAATAACAGGAGAAAAAGCTATTATTCACCATGAATGATTTCCAACTTACCACAGTTGTTTGATGAACTTGTGTAAAACGAAGCGAAAGAGAGAAAAGAAATGTTAGGAAATGTGAATGGAAACACAAATGACAAGCTAACGGAATGCTAACGGTGCACTAGTGGTTTAAATTAAAAGTGAACAATGTCAAATTGTTTTGATAGATGATATCAAAAACATGGTTAGAATTAAGTTATATTTTAGCCATTTAAACAACAGAGTGATAGTAAGATATGACCACTAGAAATATGCTCATACAGGTTTGCAGCATTGCAGGGAAGTGGAGTAGATAGTAAATTTCAACATGTTGTATTTATCATCATTTTTACATATTGAATGTATGTTTTAAAAAAAAAGACCATATGTCATGAGCACTGCTGAAATTGTGCATGCTCAAATGTGGCCGAAGCTTTAAGGTTTGACATATATGCAACATCACAAATTAATATACAGTAAGTGTTGCCATTTACATAGTCAGATAGCGTAGAGTATATTTGGGGACTTGTAAACACACAGAGGCATGTGTTTCACACTCATTGGCCTACATTAACATGTTGAATGGGGCTCTGCACACAATCATTCATAGTGGGATGTAAATATGGCTCTGGTGCCTGTCCCAGGGAAAGTCTCATTTATTTTATTATTTTTTGGTCATTTGAGGAGCATTCCCACTTCAAACAAGTGCCAAACATAAATATGCTTCAAACAAATGACAACTTTATGGCTGTTATTTAAATCACAATGTTTAAAAAGCTCTCATTACTCTTCACATGTGTGCGCTGAAGAAAATGTGTACCAGAACAGACTGGAAACAGAGGACTGCAAGCGTTCATGATGTTTAGAGAAGATGAATAGGTGGTGGTCTAGTCACAGAGAGTCTGCGTGTGTGTGTACGGCCTGTTACTTGCTGCTTTTTACTATGCACTTCAAATTTCTGATGCAATAAAAAAAAAAAAAAATGTTCAAAAAAAAAAAAAAAAAAAAAAAAAAAAAAAAAAATATATATAATATATATATATATATATATATATATATATATATATATATATATTGCAGTATATCTCAGTCAGAGAAAATGTTTATATATATATTTTTTTCTCACAGAATTAATTATCTTTTCCTGTAGTAATTTTGATGGAAAAAAAGTTAACATCAAGATTAAGCCACAGTACAGCAGAAATATTGGGATAGTTGCTCACAGAATTAAACTATTGCAACGTTGTATCCACATGTTTCCAGTGGCACAGTAGATTGAAAATTCACAAACATCTTTAGCACTTTTAACTTAAATCTAAAACATGTATTCACTTTACTTAAACGCATTATCTGTTGTTTGGTTTTCGGTTCTGAATTCAAATTTGTTGAAAATGTGCTCACTCTCAGGACATCCAAGATTAGGATGAGTTTGTTTCATCATCGGATTTGGAGAAATGTAGCATTGCATCAGTGTCTCAGCAATGGATGCTCTGCAGTGAATGGGTGCCGTCAGAATGAGAGTCCAAACAGCTGATAAAAACATCACAATAATCCACAAGTAATCCACACCACTCCAGAACATCAGTGAACATCTGGAGAAGATAAAAGAAACAAATTATTAAGGCATTTAAACTTCAGTCTGTTGCTTTCGTCTAGTAAAATATGATTCTATAATCCATAATAACACTTCCTCCAGTGGAAAAGTAAATTTCCTGTTGTCTCTCACATCAAAATACACCAGCATATTTGTTTAGAGCTGTTTTGGACTATTTTGGTTTGTAAACAGTGCTTGATCCGTGCAGATTTCTGTCCTGATTGAGATGAGCTGACTTTTTCACTTTTCTTTTGCCGTAAGTTAAAAACATCTTAATGCTGGATGTGTTTCATCTTTTGTCTTCTCCAGATGTTAACTGATGGACTGGAGTAGCGTAGATTACTTGTGGATTATTGTGATGTTTTTATCAGCTGTTTGGTCTCTCATTCTGACGGCACCCATTCACTGCAGAATTTTCAATTTCGGGTGAACTATTCCTTTAAATATGGTGAATGACACTCATATTGGTTTATATAAGCATTGTCAACCAAAATATGCTTGTCCCTGAGCTCTTTTATTTTTGAATATTGGGAAAACTAACTCTAACATGAACATGGCAGCAGGACTGATCCTGGGTGAGTGGATCTCAGAGCCTCAACACGAGACATGATGAGCTAAATACATAAATAAATAAAGACACACATGAATAAATAAACACTTTAAAGGACAAAATAAACAAGATTCTGCCATTCTTGTGTTTATCTCTGGTTCACGGTAGAACGCAAAATAAATCAATAATTCGAGGGAATTAACAAAGCAGTAACTTTTCATATCTTTGTACAAAAATGTTCCCTGTATAAAGGAATACTGGTTTTGTTTTCAGCACCAGCTCACTCTTCCACAGCACTGTCGCACACTGTTGACTTCCTCCTCGCTGGTAAACTCGGGTCATCTCGTTAGAGCAGTGCGTGTCGTGTTACTGCAGCGCTGCCGGCAGCTGTCGAGCGATCCTCCGTTCCTTTTTCAGCAGGGATGATAACAGTGTTTGTGTTGCCCAGGCGACTGCCGTGATTAAAACACGGGGGCGAACAGGATGCCATGCGTGCGTCGCGAATGTCAACAGATGCGCGTCTATTTCAGGACGAGGAGAGAGAGAGATGGAGCGAGATTCACTTACACGTCTCGACACCTTTACAGAGTTGTGCCATATACAGAGATCAATATAACATAAAAAAACCATTATCAAAAACAAGGCTACCACTGATATATTCAAAAACCATAAAAAACTTAAAACAAATAAAAACAAATTAATTTGTTTGTTTTTATTATTTTTTAGTTAACTAACAATAACAACCTTAACAAAAAGAAAGTTATTGTTAAAAGAGATAAAAAATTACAATAAAATAAAATAAAAATAAAATAAAATAAACATTAACTTAAAAACAAAGTTTTCAAGGCAATATTTCTCATTTTGGTTTAGTTTAAGATTTTTTTTATTTATTTCAGTTCAATTATTTAATAACTCAAGTAAAACAAAATAAAAAAAATAAAAATTGCCTTGACAATGAGCTGAAATAAAATACTATATATATATATAATTTCAGTTAAATAGTTTTAGTTGGGGTTTATAATAGACATGCTTAAAACAAAATTATTGTTCAGTTGAACTTTATTTTATTTCAAGCAACTAATATTTTTGTTTAAATAGTTTTAGTTGGGGTTTATAATAGACATGCTTAAAAAAAATTATTGTTAACTAAAAAAAAATTCATCTACATTCCAAGCCAACATTTCTGATTTTAATTTAGTTTAACTTGAAGTACTAAAATTATTTAAAACAAAAATCAAAAACAATATAGACATTAATAATAATAATAATAATAATAATAATAATAATAATAATAATAATATAAACTTAAAAAGACACAACAAAATTATAAAACTTTAAAAATAACCAAAGAAAAAAAAATAATAATAATACAAATAAATATAAAAATAGCATCTAATTCAAAAATCTGTGATATTAAAATAACACTGTGTGTCAGGGCTAGTTTTCTGCAGGACGTTTGCCTCTGAAGGAAGCCTCATCTGGCAGTGTTTTCCCTCGTTCTGGCTCGCCACCAACCGGCTGTAGATCGCAAGCTGTTCGTTAGCAAAAATGAGCTTATTACACAACACCACATGTTACGCTGTCAATCATCAAATGTGACAAAGCTTGGTCAGCATGTGTCCGTTTTCAAGATGCAATCAATCTCAGACTCGCGGTCCTACTAGAGTTCATTACCAGCAAAACACATTTCAGTGCCAGCACTTACTGCTACATGCTTTATTGATGCTCATCTGATAAATTAAACACTCAAACCATGTGGACCAGGACCTCGTAGAAAAGAAAGTGGAAGAAGAAGAAAAAAAAAACCTTAGTTGTTTCTGCTCAACAGTAATGAGATTGAAATGAGATTTTAAGTGAAATATCTCACTTCTTGAGGAAACCTGTACGGAAATGTAATACATGACATATCCTTTATCAAGGGTGATATTACCATATATGTTATTTATAAGGTGTTATATACTTTTCAAATACATACATTTTCTAGGTAGTTGAAGATATTTAACATATTTAAGTTTATAACATATATAAAACCCCCTTAGTAAAATGCATAGGTTAATAAATAAATAAATAAATAAATAAATAAATAAATAAATAAATAAATATATATATATATAATATATATATATCGTATATATATATATATATATATATATATATAATTATATATATATATATATATATATGATTGTTTATATGACATTAAAAGCAGCAACCATATAGATCAACAATGTATATTATATTTATATCTGTAACTTTTCTAAAACATATGTACGCAAAAATCTGTATGTTTACAATGGATATACATGTCAGTAATGTATGTCCAAAAGCGTATTACACATGCTTAAAAAGACATTAGATATGTATTAACATATGAAATTTTTCACAATCACATTATATTTCATAAATGGAAATTTAATATATGCACATATATTAGATTTCCATACAGGAACCAAAACAACAACAACAACAACAACAACAAACCTTCACATTTGTCCCCTCTATAGTTTCAGAAACATCTCAATATCTCAAAGTGTCTGCAATCAAAACTCCACATTTAATTTATCAGTCTATTCTTATGTCAGCATGCATCTCATTTGGGTCCCTTGTATTTCTCACAAGGAGAAGTCAGAGACAAAGCTAAACAGATGAGAACCTATACGTGTCATATTTGCAAAACTATGCAGTAATACAACCCAACATCAATTTCTGTTACAAAAAGAGCCTGCAGAGAATGCTCCTGAAATGTAGTTTTTGGGATTTCCAAATAACAGCCAAACAGAAACAATATGCAAATGTTAGGAGAAGGTTTGGGGGATGTTAAAGGAATGTTGCTAGAAAGTCAGCTTGTTTTTTATCCCAAAGTTATGTGAACTCTGATGTTCAGTTTGGAACTTAAGAGTTTGATGCAGTCAGGAATCCTCCATTCTCTCTCACACATACAGAAAAAAAAAAAAAAATGACTATACGCACATTTGAGTTTCATATCAAGCAATGGCAGACGTGAATGTAGCTCATACGATCATACGGCGGTATCTCAGCGGGACGCGCAGCACAGCGTGTGTCTCTGTCAGACAGACAGAAGAAGAAGCAGTCTCTCGCTTTGGCCAGGAATCCACAGAGATCACGCCAGGAGTATTTGATTTTATAAGGCAGCAGAAATATTGTTCTGTTCACATGGGAAATAATGGGAGAAAATATGACTTTCTTGAAGGTGAAGTTATTATTATTATTTTTTCAGTGTTAAAATACTTTCTATCTGAGTTTAATGTGCAGAGAAACTATATGTAAGTCAGTAGTTTCAGACCCAAAAGTGCAAACAAAAATGCTAATATTTATAATGTGACGTGACATTCGCCAAGTATGGTGACCCATACTCAGAATTCGTGCTCTGCATTTAACCCATCCGAAGTGCACACGACACAGAGCAGTGAACACACACACACACTGTGAACACACACCCGGAGCAGTGGGCAGCCATTTATGCTGCGGCACCCGGGAGCAGTTGGGGGTTGATGCCTTGCTCAAAGGGCACCTAAGTCATGGTATTGAAGGTGGAGAGAGAACTGTACATGCACTCCCCCCACCCACAATTCCTGCCTGGCCCGAGACTCGAACTCACAACCCTTCGATGGGAGTCCGACTCTCTAACCATTAGGCCACAACTTATAATGCATTGCACAAAATCCACAGACTTAAGGAAAACCCTAAAATCAAACTTTCTAAGGTAAGACTAATACGTGAAGAGATTCTTTTAGTGCACACAAAGCATTAATCCTTGAACAAACTCATTAGCAGCTCATTAGAGCTGAGCATTCAGCATTAACATGGGTGCGCTTTACAAATAAAGAACTTGATACCATAGCAAGTGTTTTCAGGTTTTAGGATAACATTTCATACATGCACATGAAGTCCTCCAGTGCTAAAACTTCTGTTTATTTTCCAATAATAAAAATGAAAGTTTAAATGTATAAAGTAAATAAATTAAGCAATGCATACATGAATGAATGAATGGACCCAAACTTGCAAACAAAAATGCTTATATTTATATTGCACTGCCCCAAAATCTACAGACTGATAGAGAGAAATAAAAAATAAATAAATAAAATAAATATAAATAAACTCATTAGTAGCACATTAGAGCCGAGCGCTCAGCATTTATGGGTGTGCTCCAGTTGGCATCATGCCTCTGGTCACGTGCTCCTCTGAAGTGTGTGCCAGCCACGTATAAAGAGGTTATAATGAAGCAAAACACTGGATAAATGGGCCAAAGATGACAGAAGAGTACATGGACACACTTTCTTCAGCAGGGTAAGTGGAAGAAGTGAGTTTAGCACACCAAACAACAATAAAAAAGCACGGCTGTGGTCTGGAGGAAGTGACACGGTGGTGGCTGAGCTCTTCTGTGAGGCTCCAGGAAACTAAGCAAAAAAAACAGAACAAAAAACAACACTGTGACGCTAAGAGGCTTGAATGTGGGCCGAACTGTTACTGGATGCATCATTGCCACTTATCCTTGTGAAAGTGTACTGGAATGTATGCTGGCAAGTCCATTTGTGGAAACATTTGTGCATCTTCAGAATCAAATAATAAAATTGAATGTAGTGAGTACAAAAAAAGGAATAAATGCATGATGAAATGCATGCATAAATAAATGTTTCATTAATGCACACATGAACAAATAAATGCGATTTTAGACTTTTGGACCATACTGTACATGTTTAAGCTAAATTATAAAATAAAATACAAATAAAGTATAAAAGTATAAATTATATTATTTTTAGTTATTCAATAAATAAATAATGTAATACAAGTAAGTAAATAAATAAATATAATTGTGAACTCTACCAATGCCAAACTATTCATTTTGAATTCACTT